>NC_057710.1:99264668-99285613 GCF_004010195.1 Chiloscyllium plagiosum | reverse complement strand
ACGCCCCTCCCCCAAGTCCCTCCTCCCTACCTTTTATCTTAGCCTGCTGGGCACTCTTTCCTCATTCCTGAAGAAGGGCTCATGCCCGAAACGTCGATTCTCCTGTTCCTTGGATGCTGCCTGACCTGCTGCGCTTTTCCAGCAACACATTTTCAGCTCTGATCTCCAGCATCTGCAGCCTTCACTTTCTCCTCTAAAGATATACTGACTAGCTGTGAGACACAACAAAGTAAATAAACCAAAACTGGCTTATATGTTTGTACATAGGCACACATTGTCAATTTGATAATTATACAAACAAATAAAAAAGGAGTTAGCAAAGTTTAACTTTGTTCAAACTTCAATGTTTGCTTTGGAGGTTTGACAACTGTCTTGACCTAGTGATCACATAGCTGTCTGGAGAGCTATCTGTTATGTTTGGTTGCACTTGTTTGACAAATTAGTTATGTTGTTGCAGTCACTCAACATCACTGTACAATCACCATCAGTGTTTTCTTCCTCACCGTCTTCACGAGTGATTGGTGCATCACACATTGATCTGAGTTATATTCCGTTCCTTCACAATACAGCACCATGATTATTAATGACTTCAATTGATCTGGACTGGTTGCACATTTTAGAACTCTTTGCTGGTGCCAGATATTTGTCACTGGATTTCTGACTTGCATTCTCTGTTCAATGCATATTGGTGGTAAACTTTCTACTTGCTCATGGACATGTATCTCTTTCAATCTCCTCGTTCTTTGAAAAAAACATCTCAGAATAGTTAGATAATTGATTGCTAAGTGCTGTCATTCGCACTGAGGTGCTGAACATGAGTTATGCTGATGATGGTAATCTCTTCTCCATTGGTGCTGTGCAAAAGTTCAACAAAGCAATGCCGAAATTTTGTTTGAGATTTGATGATTATAGATTTGGCAGCAAGATCTGCTGGACTGTGTGAGTGTGGATAGTGGGTTGACAATGTGATATGGGTCACTCCCCACTTATCACACATTTCAAAATGATTTGCCAATGAACTGCAGTGCATTGTCTGACACTATCCATTCTGGCAGTCCAAGTAAACTTGAAAAAGTTCTCAATGTATCTGCAATGGTTTTAGTTGTTATATTGCTAGGTTGTTGAAGTATGGAAAATTTGAAGAAGTAATCTGGGTTGAGAATGTAATCTTACCCATGCACTGTAAACAAATACCTTGCTATTCTCATCCAAGAAAAGGATGAAACATTGTGTGGATGTAAGGGTTCCTTCCAGTTCTGATGTTGCTTTTTATTCATTTGCAAGATGGAAGCTTTGCTGGCATTTATTACCTATCCCTAATTGCCCAGAGAGTGGTTAAAAGTCAACCACATTGCTGTGGCTCTGGAGTCACATGTAGGTCAGACCAGGTAAGGATGGCAGTTTCCTTCCCTAAAGGACATTAATGAACCACAGGGACATTTCCAACTATCGGCAATGGATTCATGGTTATCTTAGACTCCTAATTCCAGATCTTAATTGAATTCAAATTCCACCATCAGCTGTGGTGGGATACAAATCTGGGTCCCCAGCACATCACCGAGGTCTCTGGATTAACAGCCCAGTGATAATACTACCCAGCCCTAGCACCCCCCCCCCCCCCCCACCCACCCCCCGCCATGGTGTTTGGCATGCCTCATATGCATCACAACTTGTTTAATATCCTGTGATTCATTGCTGGCCAGTACACAGATTCATAAAACATCTAGTATGTTCAATACAATGCATACTGTGTAACATGTACATGATACCTTGGCATAATTTTGATACTAGAACTTGTTCATCCTTGAAAATGACTTACTGTAATATACTAAGTTAACCTCTGTGTGAGCAAAGTTAACCAATGCTGTCAGGAACTTCTTTAATTCAATCAGGACATTCCTGAATAATTGCCTTTTCCATCTCTTGTAGTTCTTCAGACACAGCAATTGCTGATTGCTACTGTTCCCTCTGGCTATGGCTAAAGTATAACAGATTTACCTTATGAATGGTTCAATTTCAGTTGATTAAGCAAACTCAGGGGCTGGCTATCCAAGATTTAAGCAATGAGAAGAGGTTAGTTAATAACCTTGATGTGAGATGTCCTTAATTTAATAATATAGAATTCTTCATTGGGATGGAAAGTGCAGGAATCCATTAAAAAAACTAGGTTCCTAAATGTAAACACACAAATCCCTAAGAACATATGAAAGGTAAGTTGGCTGCAGTACACTCGGTGATTTCATTAAAAGATACTGTAGTGGAAAGGCAATAGTTAATATTTAAGGAATAAATGTTTACATTACAGTTAAATATACATTCCTTTTATACAATTAGTACATTTCTATCAGGTAAAAGAACACAATAGGAGAAGTGCTCAACAGTGATTAACAAAATAAATTAAGACTTTAATTAGATTCATGAGGAGTTGAATAAAGTTGACCAAAAAAGTGTAGCAAACTTGAGGACTAGGCAATTTTTAGAATTCAGCAAGACCGAGAGGTTGATGAAGCAGTCAAAAAATAGAGCACGAAAGTAAAATTTCAAGAAACATACAAATAGTCCATAATAATGAAATTCACCAAAGATCCCGAGATACAACTACTTCCATCAAGAGGGACAAGGGCAGCAGATATACGGGAAAACCACCAACTGCAAGTTCCCCTCCAAGCCACTCACCATTCTGACTTTGAAATATATTGGTGTTCCTTCAATGTTAAATTAAAATCCTGGACTTCCCTCCCTAACAGCATTGTGGCTTTAACTACAGCACATGGATTGGAGCAGTTCAAGAAGACAGCTCACCACCACTTTCTTAAGGGCAACTAGGGATGGGCAATAAATGCTGGCCTAGCCAGCGACACTCATGTCCCATGGGTGAATAAAGTTTTAAAAACCAGCTTAAGTATTTACAAAGAAGAAGATTCATGAGGAAAAATGTAGGCCCCTTATAGTCTGAATTGGGAAAATTAAAAATGGAGAGCAAAGAAATAGCATGGATATCAACAACTACTTCTGTCTTCACAGAAGAAGGCACAAATACCATCTAGAAGTGCTGGGGAAGCAAATATTTTTAGGGAAGGAGGAATTGAAGGAAATAAGTTGGAAAAAAAGTGTTGGAGAAATGAGTAGAACTGAAATCTGATAAATCCCCCAGGCCTGATTATCTGCATGCAACAGTACTAAAGGAGGTGGCCATGAAAATAACTGCCAGCTGAGGTTTAATAACTTTGGGACTGTGCGTTTTAGTTATACAAGCTTGTAGTGGCATGTTTCAGCCACTAGATGGTGTTCATGCCAAAAAAAGATATGATGATGTTCTGCATGCCTCACTCAGTTCTCACCCAGGAAAAGAGAGTTAAAATGGCAGAACCAACCAGGCTCTTTATGCAGATTCGCTGTTGTAAGTGAGAAAAGTACATTTTTGAAAGATGGCTGATTATCTAACTCTGTACCCTGTTCTGTTTTCGCCCCATATTCTTTGATCCCTTTAGCTCTAAGAACTAAGAAGTGTGTTTAGTGTTTTAGCAGTTGGAACTTCATTCCTGAGGTTCTGAATTTAAACTGAGGGTATCCTTTGACTGCCATTTCTTTTTCATCTTTAGGGTTGTACAAACCCTTTTGACTTCTAATTAGGAAAGGAAGCTGTTGGTTCTGTCTTTGAAATGAAGAGGGACAGGGCGACAAGTTTGTGAGGACTCAGAGTTTAGCAGAAAGACAGTCAGTCTGCCTCCTGTCTGTGGTTTGTACTCACAGGATTGATGTTGTTGTTAATTTTCTGAATACTGTGAAGTCCAGGGCTGTCTGATATTCAGTGAAGACTCCAAAGGTCTGTCATTGTGATTCTTTTCGCAGAAGTTGCTGCCTGCTTAAACCATGCTGCAATAATGATCATCCACTGTGATGTGGAATTCTGCCTTCAGCAGGGTATTTGTAACTGATGAGACAATGCTTACATTAAATCTGATAACATAAGAACTAGGGATCAGGGAATGCTGCACCCAACGATTCAATGGGTACAATTGGTAAGTGTATTATGCTTCAAGTAGCCCTAGTTAAGGTGGACCCTGATGCCTTTATTCCATTTGGTCATATGTCTTAATATAGTGATGATGTCATGAGCATGTCTCCTGTAGATATACTCCATTCTAGCTTTACATAACGCAACAAAAGATTAGTGCCATTGTAGCCCAGTCAATGAAATAGGAGATGATGACATTGTGATAATGTCAGCAATCCAGCAACCCAGACTAGTGCTGTGGGTGAAGGGGATTCAATTCCTGCCTCAGTCGCTGGTGGAATTTAAAATCCATTATCAAATCTGTAAGATAAAGCTGCCTCAGGAATGGTGACAGCAGCAGTTATGGTAAATTGTCCTGATAACTCATCTGGCTCAGAAATGTTCTTTTGGAAATCTATCACCCAGTTAGGCGTCCATGTGATTCCAGATCCACAGCAATATGGTTGACTCTTAACTGGTTTTGAAAATGGCTCAGCTCAAAGGCACTTTGGGATGAGCAACAAATGTTGTCGTGCCTGTGATTCCCACACCCCCTGAAAGGATGGAGCAAAACAACATTTCACAAATCTTTAATTTCCTCTAGATCCACTTAGTTTTTTGACATCCATTTATATTGTCTTATTACGTTCTCGAAGTATTTGGATAAATTGTAACTTTGTAACTGACTGGCTTATTTTTCATGTTTCAACAAGCAAATTCATATTAATTATTTAAATAAACACCCTTTTTTCTGGAAGACATGTGATTGTATGGCAACTATCAGGTAAAAGGTCTAGAAATTTATGTCATTAGTGAGCTATGCTAGTTTTTTAATGCCACACTAAAGTTTCCAGAACAATTAAATTAATTATAATATCTGCACCTATTCAAAATAGCAGTGATGATGACAATTATTCACACAGAGAATAATTCTGGCAGCTGGTCAGGTTGCCAATGAAAAAGGCACAGACGTTTCTAGCTACATAAAAATTACAATAAGATAAAAATTTTGGGACATGTATATCGTTAAAATTTCAACTCGGCCCCAGAAACAAATTTCATCCTCTTGTTGCTGACTATCTCATCATACAGTAAGTCTGAGTTCCTTCAATATAACACTGTTCTCCAGGTTAACTCATTATCTTTGTGGACCTGTGACTGATCATGTTGAAGTCTCCCCAGTTATGAATTCCACAAAGAAACCTTCCTAATAGCGGAGTATGGAGCATGGGAATGTGGGGCATGGATAAAGTGGAAGGTTGTGTGGAGCAGGGGGAAAAGTTCTCGGGTCCTGGTGGGAGAGAGAGGATTGTCAGATTAGTGTGTGTGTGTGCGCATAAAGGTTCTGTTAAATAGTATTTTAAAATTAAATTTTGTACTTCATAGCCTGAGCTTTCCTGAGTAGCTATGTATTAATTTCATCAGAACCCTCTGAATTCTCTGATTTAAGTGGATACTTTCAGAGGATTCCAAGTGCAGGGTCATTTCCCAGTGGAATCTTCAATTTCCTGGATAATTCGTGTGGAGCCTGCTGCAATGTGGATTCTGCAGAGTCCCCATAAGCAACTCCCACATAGCTTGAAATAATAGCTGTGTAGCCAGCAGAAAATTTAGACATTCATCCTCAATTATTTTGCCTTGTTTCAGGGCATTAACTCAGTGCTGGTCATTCCAGTTGTTTTATTTAGCATGGCTACATGAGCGAGAGTGAAATATAAATGTGAGGTATGCACCGTGGTTGTGAAACTGTTGTTGGATGAGTGAAGGGGCTTTGCTAAATGGATCGATCAGCAGATGCAATGAGGTGGTATATGCAGGTAAATTCATTGGCCTTAACCTCAAACGCTAATAGTCCCACTGTCTTCAGGGGTGCACTGAGCACTGAAGTAGTGTAGGCTGGCTTGGATGGTCTTAAAGGGTGCAGCCACTCAACAGTAGAATTATCACTGCACTGTGCAGCAGTATCATTGCAATTAGTAAACGTTATGGAAGTTGCATGCTGCTGACATCATTCTGGGCACTGACTAGCAGTACATTGTGCTTTCTGTGCCAATTTCAGGTACTATTGATTTTAACATCTGTCATTGTTATTGTAATTAAAATGTTACAAGCTTATTTCTGTTTTTCTGCTAATAGTTAGTTTCCTTGTCTAGTGTGCCATTCTGCATCGGTGTATTTCAATTTAAGCTTACATTTTAGGATGTCAGTTTTAATGTCTTGAGTTCTTCTGCAGTGTGTCTCTTCTCTCTGGTAATTGTGATGGATATAACAGAGAGAGAAGCCTTTCAGTCTGGAGAACTGAGTGGGTAGAAACGATAATATCACTTGGATGATGTAATCATGAAAACAGTCTGTCAGATTAAGCCAGGTTCTTTCAAATATTGTGATGAATGATTTTCATTTTCAGTTTGCACAGTATGGATGAATTAAAACAACACTGGAGTTATTACTTTGTATCTTTAACTCCTCACATGGAGAAAAGTGAGCAGATTCTGAACTATTTATTAGTTGATTAAAAACTGACCATTTTAGAACCATTCTTTACATCATAGAATCACAGAATGATGCAGCACAGAAAGATGCTATTCAGCCCATCCAGCCCTTATGGTAAACTCTTATGTAAACGTCGAAAGTGTGGTGCTGGAAACACACCAGCAGATCAGGCAGCATCCGAGGAGCAGGAAAATCAACATTTCAGGCAAAAACCCCTTCATGAGGAATGAGGCTGGGAGCCTCAGGAGTGGAGAGATAAACGGGAGGGGGTGGGGCCAGGAAGAAGGAGTGTGATAGGTGGATGGAAGTGGGGGTGAAAGGTCGGAGAGGTGGGAAGGAAGATGGACAGGTGGCACAGGTCATGATGACAGTGCTGAGCTGGAAGGTTGGAACTGGGATAAGGTGGGGGGAAGGGGAAATGAGGAAACAGGCAAAATCCACATTGATGCTGTGGGGTTGGAGGATCCTGAGGTAGAAGATGAGGCATTCTTCCTGCAGGTGGCGGGTTGTTAGGGAGTAGCGATGGAGGACGCCCAGGACCTGCATGTCCATGGCGGAGTGGGAGAGGGTGGTTGAAGTGTTATCTTACGTTAATCCCGTCTGCCTTCTTATCCCCTTGGTCCTGGATACTTTTCCCTTGACAGGTTTAACCAGTTTTCTTTTGCATGTCACCTATTCATCTGCTCCTACCACCATGGCAGGCATCTATTCCAGATCACAGTTACTTGCTGTGGAAAGAAATATTTTTCATGTGTTCTTTCTGATTTTTTTATGATTCACCTTCAATCTGTACTATCTGGTTACTGTCACTTTCGGCACTCAAAGAAGCTGTTCTTTATTTACTCTACTGGAACCCGTCATTATTTTAACTTTTCTATCAAATGGCCTCTTGACCTTCTTTGCTCCAAAGAGAACAGTTTAGTGTATCCACACAGTTTGAAGATATTATTCCTCATTATATTCCTACATTCCAGTAAATCTTTGCTGCACTGTCTCTAACACCTTGTCATTCTTGCAAAAAATTAATGCCCAGAACACAACGCAATGCTTCTTCTGTAATTTTTAAGATTCAGCTTAACTTTCTTGCTTTTATATATTCATTTAATAAAATCAAGAATCCCACATATTTTAACAGCCTTCTGAATTTGTCACTTTCAAAGATTTGCAAACAAACCAGGTTTCCCATGGTTCTTGTACCAACGTTAAAGTTGTAACCTCTATTTTCTATTACCTCTCCCATTCTTCCAATCAGAACGCATCACTTCACACCTCTTTGCATTAAATGTCACCTGCTATGTCTCTGTCCTTTTCACCAAGTCACTTTGTAGCAGTTTGTTGCTATTTTCCTCAGGATTTACCACATATCTGAGTTTTATATCACTGCAAACTTCACAATTAGTTCTGTCTATCCAAGTCCATTTCATTCTTTTTTTATAAACAGCAGCGATGATAATACTAACTCCTGGGGACATCACTATATATCCCCTCCAATCTGTAAAAGAACCATTCACTTCTCTGTTTTTTGTCCCTTAGTTAATTTTGTATCTAAGCTGCCACTGTACTTTTAATTGCAAGGGCATAGGAGTGTTGACTTTCATTTGTTGGCCTGTACTTTTCTTAAAGCTAACTAATTTTGTCCCTAGAGATTTCCCCACCACTCACGATTGGCTGACAGACTTGTTATTTGTTTTATCTCTCTCTCACTTTTTAAACCAGAGTGTGAAATTTTCAATCCTTCGATCCACTGGCACCATCCCCAAATCCATGGAGGATTGGAAAACTGTGGCCTGGACCATTACAATTGCAGCCTTCGCATCCTCAGAAATCCAGCATGCATTTCATCTGGGTGAAGTCATCTTTCTATTTTGAAGATTGCCAACTTTTTAAGACTTCCTCTTTATCTGTTATGATCCCACCTGTTATGACCATGGCTGCTGCATTACTGACACATTCCATCTGTCTTCACTAAAGTAGGGGATGCTGCCAATGCACTCACTTAATATCTTGGACATGCACTCGACCTTCACAAAGAAGACCTCCTTTTTGGTCCCAAACCTGTCCAACCCTTCCTTTAACTACCTATTTCTTATTAATGTATTTATCAAAGACCTTGAGGTTCACTTTTACCTTTAATCGATGATTGATGCGTGACCAGTGACATGGCATGTCTTAGATGGACAATCATACTTGTTAGCAAGTGATTGCCAATGACGATTGTCATATTTCACTTTGCCTCTCAATTCGGTGGTGCAGATTGCCTCCGTAGTTCCTGCATTTTCATTCATTCTTACATTATGAAGCTTACTTGTTTGATAAGCCTCCTTTTCTCTGTGTCTCTCTTTATTTCTGTCTCATTTTAATCAGTTTTTAGGGAGCTCACACTTTGTATGTCCTTCTATCCACCTTCACACAAATACGCTTACTCTGTATATAAGCATTTCCGCTTGAAGGTCTTCCACTGTTAATTTATTCATTTTGCCTATCGCCTTTCAATTTTCACCCACCTGGAACATATCTCTTTTCAACTTAGTAAAATTATCCTTCCTCCAGTTAAGTATTTTTATAGGTTTTTTTATTCTTTCTTGTAACTGTTTGAAATCTGATGCCAGCATGCTCACTCTGCACTATCCAGAGCTCGATCCCATTCTGCTTCCTCTCTCGTTGGATGGGAAACACACTGATCCACAAAGGTCACTTGCACGCAGTTCAAGACTTCTTCTGAGTAAAATAATTAAGATATAACTATCAGTTGCATGCTCTATCAGCTGTACTTTGTGGTCCACATAGAGGTCCCTATCAGAGGGGCAGCCTGACCCACCTTGACATCTCCAGATCACATTAGATGTGAGGGTATCATCCATTAATTGCACCTTTTACTTTGTTTTGTTATGGATTAGGCCAGACCACTCAAAACATTCTTAACCAGGCAGCCCAGACTATAACTTTGCAATTTGTTTCAGTAAGTGTATAGTGAAAATTACCCGGATGTAAGTTAGCTAGGTTGACTGCCAGGTTTTAAAACAGACAAAACTTTATTCACAAAATTACGCTATGAAGCACAACAGAATAAAGAATCCCTACAGAACTCAGTCTTTCCAAACTAGACTTATTTATGCTGTTCTGAATATACACAACAGTCCCAATAAGCAAACCCCCTTAAACACAGTAAAAATGGAACAAGTCAAAGTGAGAAGGGTGGAAGGAGAGAGAGAGAGTCTCGCAGTCTGTTTCCAAACCGCCCACAGCCGATCTCCCAACTAGTTCTGGACTGAACTGCTCAGCTAGAAAGCTGGCCACGCCCCTTTGACTTACACAGGTTACTTCTAAAAACATAAAAGCGTTGGCCTATAGACTCATCTGTTTACAGATAAACAAAAAGGCCTTTTATCTCTGTACCAAACCCAGCCGTTTCAGAGCCTGCCCAGTTTACCACACCTCTGATATAAAAAACAAGGACACAGTATCTTGGAGAAAACGAACAGCTTTTAGAAAAAAGGGCCAGCTTTGTGACAGTTTGCAGTCCCAGAATGGCCACTGCTTCAGGTCACACTGTTCAGGTTGTTCAGTTGCCAGTTCTCCAAATGGTGGGACGGTCGTCTCTGGGTTGCTGCTGTAAGGACCTGCATCTTTTTATTTCATTCATTTCTGAACAGCCGACTTAAAAAAGGAACATACTGCTTTAAACCAAGGAACTGATACAAAGGGATGGCTATAGTTTTCAAAATCATATTTACTGGAGCACATTGTGAGTTGTGTGCAATGTTATCTGTCTCTGGAGCAGTGAGAGTGAAAGCAGACAGAACAGAGCCCAGGGGTGCTGATGGTTGCTTGGTGACATCATTTTAACTGGCTGCTAACCAGGTGACCATGGCTTGTGTGGGACCATTCTAGCAGAAACATCTAGCCTTCAAAGAAAAAGCATCAGAATCTCTTTCCCCTGTGTGGTTTTAACAGAAAGTCACCAGTAACATCTAGCTTGCTTCTACTGACCTTCCTCTGCAAATCTCCCATTGGATGAGGATAAAACCCCTTCACAGACATGGAAAGGAAAATTCTACCCAACAAATGAAAAACTGAACATCACTTCACAAAAGAAACCTTTGGTGACATCAATGAGTTGAAAGGAAGTGAAAGAAATCATCTCATTGAATCCTATTCTCCAGGTTAGTGTTATCAAACAATTTCCCCAATATTTTGTGTCTACCCTTAATGTTTTGACTGTCTTTGTGTGTCAGTCCATTTGGGAAGAGGGTATTTAAGAAGGGTACAGTTTACATTTAAGGGTGATAAGTTATTGCTATTGAGTTTAGTTTGGAAACATTGTTGACTGATTGGGGTCTGCTCGATGATTAAAGTTGATTAGTTTGTAATAAACAGTTATTTTCTGGTTAAATACAGTATAGCTGATTTATTTATATTATGTAAGGAATAAAGAGTTACTTTCCCTGTAACTCTCAAACTATCTTGTGCACATCCTTAAGACTCAGCAGTGATTGTACCTTGCCTCAGCTGCAGTTAGAGTCACAACGTGGTCTGATGTACTCTCAGTTAGGACTTGTTTCTTTGCACCAACCTAATGTATCCTGATAATTTCTATATATACTCAGCAACTTACAGCAATCTGCACAAATATATCCCAGTCAGTGAGACTGGAAACAAATAGACGTTGGGCAACATTTCCAACCTCAGCACCTCCCTTGTGGAGATCTCAGGGCATTCCCAATTGTTCATTCTGGCCCCTAGCTACTTGCCTTCCTTTACCCTCCCACTTTCTATCAAACTGCTGGGAGTGACAGATAAAGGGTTGGAATTGGTGGACTGGCCCATGATCAGAAGCCATCTCAGCTGCCGTTTGTTGAGGCCTTCTGGTTCTCTGTAGGATCATACAACTGGACAGAGTTAGTTTTTAAATTCCTCTTGCAGAATTGTTATGCTAAGGGCTTCGTATGCAGTCTTCACCTTTAATGTCCACAACTAAATGGTCAAATTAACTGGCTTTCTCCTCTCAGACCCTGTGTAGTCTGCCCAAGCTGCTTTGTGGATGTACCAAAATTTCTGCCTGAAAGCCTCCTGGAGACTTATTCCAGCAAGTATAACCTTTTTGCCAATTTATAAACTATAGAAGTCTTCTTAAAATAGAGAATATTAAATAAGAAGTCCAAAGATGTGCAATTGAGGTGAATTTGGCCATGCTAAATTGCCCATTGTGTTAGGTGCATTAGTCAGAGGGAAATGGTCTGGGTGGGTTACTCTTCGGAGGGTCGGCGGGGACTGGTTGGGCCAAAGGGCCTGTTTCCACACTGTAGGGAATCTAATCTAATCATAAAGTTTAAAAGATATGCGTTCTGTCTGTCAACCTGCTTTGCATGAGCAATACCAGCTTTTTTTTGACCACCTCACTAGTTTGGATGTCTCTTCAAAGAAATCCATTGATTTATTATAAATCAATTGTTAAATTCTTTTGTTAAAAAGTAATAGCAGAACATTGAGAATTGCATAATATAATTAAGCAGAATCAGTAGGAAGGTGTAAATGTAGAGTTGCTATGGTCCTAGCAAACTAGAGAGCTGCTGTCTCATTAGAGAGCGATGTCTGGTGGTGAATTTAACCTGAAGTCACCATACCTCAGACAAGGGAAGAGTTTGAGAAGGAGAGTCCATCATGGTAACTTCGGCCAGTGCAGGGATTGAAGCCACACTGTTAGCATCACTCCACATTCCAAACTGGCAGTCCAGAGAACTGAAAGGTAGACAAGCAGGAGGCTGGAAGAACACAGCAAGCTCGGCAGCTTAGGAGGTGGAGATGTCAATGTTTCGACCTCCTCCCCTACTAAAGACAGGTCCCCCTTGTCCTCACCAACTCCAACTTAGACGCCTTTCTTGATCTCTCCATTTCCATCTCCAGTGACAGTTTCCAGATGGACGTTTACTACAAACCCACAGACTCTCACAACTACCTCAACTATACGTCCTCTCACCCAGTATCCAGCAAGAACTCCAGCCCACACCTGCTTGAATGAGGAGACATTCCATTCCCAAGCATCCCAGATGTCCACCTATTTTGAACAGTGTTTTTCCTCCCTCTGTCATCCAGACAGCCCTCCACTGCACCACCTCCATTCCCCATTCCACTTCTCAAAACCCCCTGCCTCCAAATGCAATAAAGATAGAGTCCTCTTGTCCTCACCTACCACCCCATCAGTCTCTGCATGCTATGCATCATCCTTAAACACTTCTGCATCTCCAGCTAGACCCCATCAGCAAGAACATATTCCCCTACCCACCCCACACTGCCTTCCACAAGGACCATTCCCTTCGCCAATCCTTGGTTCAGGTCACTCTCCCCACCAATTTGAGTTCTTCAATTTCAAATAACCTCCCTTCCCAGCCCCTCCCCCTCCCATTCCTCTCATTGACCATTCCTGCTACCAACCAGATTAATTCCTTCCATTGACCAACCAGGTCGTATCGTCTACCTGGCTTCACCTATCCCCACCTCACCGTCACCACCCACCTTCTTTTATCTGCAGCTCTCTCCACACCCACACCCAGTCCTGAAGAAGGGTTATACCCGAAACATCGACTTCTCCACCTCCTGATGCTGTCTGGCTTGCTGTGTTCTTCCAGCTTCCTCCTTGTCTACCTTGAATTCCAGCATCTGCAGTTTTTTTTTGCCTCTAAGAGAACTAAAAGGGCAATCAAGCCTGAAAAATCAAATAGAATTCTTTAAAGCAGTAACAGCTAGGAAAAATAAAGGGAAACCAGTGGATGTAGCATATTTGGATTTCCAGAAGGCATTTTCAGAAGGTACTGCACATGAGGATGCTTAATAAGTGCCCATGGTGTTGAGTGTAAGATATTAGCATGGATAGAGAATTGACTAACGAACAACAGCTAGAGAGTTGGGATAAGACTTGGTACAAACTCAAGCCGAAGGGCCTGTTTTGTACTGATTCTGCGATTCGATGATTCTGTGAAGGGGGACTTTTCAGAATGGCAACTGTAACTAGTAGAATGCCACAGAGTCAGTACTGAAGCCACAATTATTTATAATGTATTAATGATGTGGGTGTGGCAAGTAGATGGACTATCACCAAGTATGTGGATGACACAGAAATAGCTGGGAAGGCAAATGTTGAGGGTGCTACAAAGTGTCTGGAGAGAGATATAGACAGGTTAAGTGGGTGAGTATGCACTTGTCAATGTGTGGTTATGCATGAATGAAAGAAAAATAAAAGAGCCAAATTTTGTTTTTAAATGGAGAAAGACTGGAGATGGCTGCAGCAATGTGGGATTTGGGAGTTCTTATGCACAAATTGGAAATTGCTAGCATACTGCAGGTGTTGGGGAAGACAAATGGAATGTTGGTCTTTATTTCAAAGAGAATGGAGTGTAACATTAGGGAGGTCTTGTTAAAATTATACAAGCAGTAGTCAGACCATGTCTAAAATATCGTCAGCAGTTTTGATTCTCTTATTCTAAGGAAATATATACTGGAATTGGAGGCAGTTATTTAGGTTTATCCCAACTATGTAAGGATTGTCTTATGAGGAGAGATTGAGTGGATTGGATCTGTACTCACTGGAGTTTAGAAGAATTGAAAGATGAACTTATTGAAACATTCAGGATTCCTAGAGGGCTGCACAGAGTAGTTGCAGAGGGGTTGTGTACTTGTTGGAGCATTTAGGACCATAGAGCCCCAAGTGAACCCTCAAAGATACAGACAATGTTTTAATCCATATGGGGATTGAGGGTTATGTGGCAAAGTCAGGAGAGCGTCATTGAAGATTATCGAATGAACTCTGACCTTATTGAATGGCAGAACAGATCCAATGAAATGAATGGCCTATTTCTGTTCCTACCTCTTCCGGTCTTATGGAAAAGGTCACAATTTAAAGCATTCAGGCTAGATCCATATGTTGGGAAATGGGTTCAGATATCTGCACCATCTCACAGGAAAACAACTTGCAGCAAGGAACTGGAGTTTTTGTCTGTATCCGGAGATTTTAATCTCTATTTTCTGTCTTGGTCAACTTTTACCTTTATATCAATATAGCTAACTGGTTAGGACAAGAAATGCAGCCATTCATGATCCATCCTAAAGATATTATTGAAATTGCAAAGCCCAATTTAATGGGAAAAAAGAGCACACTGTTCCAATTGCATTGAGAAAGGTTTAAAAAATTCATCTGCTGAAAATGTTTGTCTGTGAAGGGACCCAGGGTCTGTTGGTGATTTTGTTGTCTAAACGTGTTGCCCTGAGGCCAGCAAGCTCTTTGTGTCTCCTCAGCTCACTGGTTTCCTGGCCTCACCATTCAGATGAGCAAATAATGGCTCCTCCACTGATGGTTATGCATAAATTACCAGGCCACTGTCTGGTCATTTGCCATTTGGAAATTTACATGTCAAATACAGTAGTGACTATTTCAAAAGTAACTCATTGAAATATTCTGGATGTCCTGACGTTGTGAGAGCCTTTGTATAATAGGAAGTTATAATTTTTACATAAATACTTTAAGTACATGACAGTGGTAACTGGTAATTTTGATTTGAAACATTATACAATGTGAACTGTTTTAACACCATTTACTACACTTACTCTTTGACACCTTATTTGACTAACTGTTCACAGTAATATCTGCCACCTAATACTATATGCCATTTTTATCTTGTCGCCCAGGAAGGGGTAGTAGTAAACAATCTGTGCCAAGGTCGGCACTTGGACTCATCAAATATTATTAATTGACCTCAATCTTCTAATTGATATTGATTTAATGAATCTCCATGCACATTACACTTAACTAAGTTAGATTCTAAATATTTGCACAGCCATCTGGTTCAGGATCTGAGATCAGTGTGTTTATATATTGCCCACACATTTCACTTACTAAATGCTATCGAAAAGCAATGAGATTAGAATTGGTGCTACTTCACATAGTCAGATGGAGGGCATCAGTTATTAGTACATTGGTTGCTAAGGGTAAAGCGTTTGAAACAAAGAATTGATGTAATGAATTGTAGCCTGTCAGTCTGTTTCAAAGTGCTTTGCAGCCATTGGTGAACTATATCAGGCAATTATAACATAGTGGTAATGTTACTTTTCTAGTAATCCAGCACTTAAACCCCAGAAACTCAATAAAATCACAACGGGAAGAGGGGGGATGGGGGGGTACTGGGAGAGTTTGTGTTCAATCAACTGAATAAATCTGAAATTGTAAAAGCTAGTCACAGGAACAATGACCACTGTATTGTCAGGCAACCAACTTACCTGCTATGGTCAAATAGGAATTAATTTTTAAAAAGCCCCTGGGGATGTGGTGAAATATAGGTAATGCTCTTAGACCAGTAATCCAAATCTCAGGCTTATACTTCTAGGCCATGGATTCCAACCTCCCAAAAGTGGGCAGCTGAAACTTAAATTCAATACATTAAAAATTTAATTTAGAATTAAAGCTACTCCTAGTAATGGCAATGATTCATTGTAAAAACCCAGCCAGTTCACTAAGGCTAAGAGAATTGTTACCGTTTCATCCTTACCTGGTCTGATCCATATGTGACTCCACACCTACACCAGATGTGGTTGACTTTTAACTTTTCTGCAATCTGTGAACAAGCTACAGTACGCAGTTGTATGAAACAGCAGTAATGTCAAAACATTCCAGCTCTGTCAACCCTGTAAAGTTATTCTGACTGATATCTAGGGAGGAACTAAGATAGCTGTCCTACAAATTGCTTAAGGAACAGCCTGAAGTCTGATTTAGAGAATAGGACTATTCATCACCACCACTGAGTATGTTTTGCTCACTGGATGTGTCCAAACAGAGGTAGTGGCGCTGTCATATACAAGCAGGAGGTAGATGTTATGGGTATTCTCAACATTGACTCTGGATCCTTTGAGGTCTCATGCTATGAGGTCAAACGTGAGCAAGAATACCACCTAGTGTCGCACCTCCCACACACCCTCAACTGATGAATCCATATTCCACCACTTCAAACAGAATTTAGAAGCAACACTTGAGGTAGTGAAGGCATGGAATGCGCTCTTGGTGGAGTACTTCAGTGTGCATCGCTAAGATTTCTCAGACAAAACTACTACTGACAGAACTGGCAAGGTGCTGAAGAGCATGCCTGGGAGACTGAGCCTGTGGGTGCGTTGGATGAGCTAGCAAGTGTTTAACCTAGTGCTCATAAAATAGCCAGATGGAGTTGCAGATGTCCATGACAGAATTAGTAGAATTGACCATTGAAGATGTTTACTGTATCTTTTATCTACATAACGCACTGCAGCAACTCTTGAGGCTTCTACTTATTCAACCAAGGCTCACTGTACTTCACTGCATTGATGGAAGCAATTCAAGAAGGTGGTTCTTGGTCATTTCCAAAAGACCATTGATTATGATCAATAATAGTTGACCTAACTAGACTGCCCACAATTCATGAATGAATATAAAAACAAACATGGTGTAGTTTTCAGTCAGAATAGCAATTGAAGCACTGAATGCGACATTTGAATGACTACGAGAAGTACATTAGCTTGTAGTGCTCGCTTCAGCATCGGAGACAGCCCCATCCCTTTGTTGTACTTTTTTCTCAACAGGTGATACGGTTTGCTGTAAACCTTTTGAAAGCAGAGACAATTGTGTTTGGACTTGTCAAGCATGTGCCAAAGTCTCCAAATAAACCATTATTCCTGCAGTTCCTCCTTGTACCTGATAACCCCTAAACCAGGAATTACTTACTGTATCTAAGACACAATAAAAACAAATGTACCTCAAAACACTTCTTTAAAAAATTGTGTTCCTAATTTGTTCACAAAATTGACAGAATTTATGATATATTAATTTGAAATCAAGTTTGTGAAAAACTCCAGGTTTTCCCTTTACTTTTAGCACAATTTGATGATAAATTGATTATAGTTGTTATGGAATTTTCTAGAAACATTTAATCCTTTTACAAGTGCTATGAAAGGCTGTGGCAAAAAGCATGTTGTTTGAGGCTTTGCATTTGAGCAGTTGCCCCTCAGGCATTTTGATGAGCATTGAAAATGTGTTATAGTTCCCACCAAGGTGAAGGATGCTTCACTAACCTCAGATACACTGACAAATCAAGGTTGGAGTTATGTTGTGACTAGGTTCCTAATCTAAACAAACAAATCATTACCAAGGTATGAGAGATGAGTTGGCTACAACAGTCTGGGTGGTTTCACTAAAAGCCATGGCAATGGATAGCAAGAGCTAATTAAGGAATGAATGCCAGTACCACAGTTAAATATACATTCCTTTTATACAGTTAATACACTCCTTTCATGTAAAATAACTCAAAAGGAAAAGTGGCAACCCTGATTAACAACAGGAATTAAGGTAGTATTAGAATCAAAGAGGAGTTATGTAAAGTTGACAGAAAATATAGTGAGCCTGAGGACTTGGAAAAAAAATTGAATCCAGCCAAAGAAAACCAAGATTTTGAAGAAGCAGAAAAAAATGGTGTGCCAGAGTAAACTTTCAAAAAACATATATTTGCACCCTGATAATGAAAATTATCAAAGATCCTTAGAGAGCAACTTCCAAACCTACGATCACTTTGGTCTAGAAGCACAAGGGCAGCAGATACATGAGAGCACCAAGTTCACTTCCAAGCCACTCACCATCCTGAATTGGAAATATATTGCTGTTCCTTCAGTATTGCTGGATCGCAATCTTGGAATTCCTTCCATAAGGGCTTTGTGACTCTACTCACAGCACAAGGACTGTAGCAGTTGAGGATGATAGCTCATCGCCACCTTCTCAAGGGCAATGAGGGACAATAATACTGGATCGCCAGAGACATTCATGATCCCCTAGTGAATAAATATTTTTAAAATGTGCCAAGATATCTGCCACATGTGGATTTTAAGCCACAGAATGTAGGATTAAGCTAATTGGATAGACCTAGCAGAAACCATCCAAAGTCTGTTCTGGAACATAGAACATAACAGCACAGGAATGGGCCCTTCAGCCCATGCTGTTGCCAGATTAAACTTCTGCCTGCCTTGGTCCATGTCCCTCCATTTCACGCATATTCATGTGCTTATCTACAAGTCCCTTAAACATCCCTATCATATCTGCCTCTACCACTACCCATGGCAGCAAGTTCCAGTGTCTGTGTTAAAAACTTGTCCCTCACATCTCCTTTGAACTTCCCCCCCCCCTCACCTTAAATGCATACCCCACAGTATTAGACATTTCAATTTTGGGAAAACGATTCTGACCATCAACCCTATCTATCCATCTCACAATTTTATAGATTTCTTTGAAGTCTCCTCTCAGCCTCTGCCACTCCAGAGGAAACAATCCAAGTTTTTCTAGCCTCTCCTGATATCTCAAACCCTATAATCCAGGCAGCTTCCTGATAAACCGCTTCTGCACCCTCTCCAAAGACTGTACATCCTTCCTGTAATCTGGTATCCAGAAATAAGAGTTCCCTAACCAAAGTCTTATAAAGCTGCACATGACCTCCTGACTCTTGTACTCAATTCCCTGACCAATAAAGACAAGCATGCCATAGGCCTTCTTTACCACCCTATCTACTTGTATGGCTACTTTCAGGGAGCTATGGATTTGAGCCCCAAGATCTCTCTGTACATCAGTGCTGTTCAGCGTCCTGTTTTTAACTGTATACTTATTATTCACATTTGATCTCCCAAAATGCAGCACCTCACATTTATCCAGATTAAACTGTATCTGCTATTTCTCCACCCATATTTGCAACTGATCTACACCCTGCTGTATCCTTTGACAACTTTTTACATTACCCACAACTCCACCAATCTTTGTGTCATCTGCAAACTTACTAACCAACCTATCTACGTTTTCATCCAAGTCATATCAGAAACAATGGAGGTCCCAGTACAGATCAGTGCGGAACACCCACCAGTCACAGACCTCCAGCCTGAAAAGTACCCTTCCACCACCACCATCTCCCTTGCATGGACAAGCCGATTCTGAATCCAAACAGCCAAGTCACCGTGAATCCCATGCACCTTAATCTTCAATGAGGCTTCTTAAACCTTACTATGAAGGACCTTGTCGGAAGCCTTACTAAAATCCATGTAGGCCACATCCACTACTCTACCCTTATTGATCACCTTCATCAACTCCTTGAAAAATTCAATCAAGTTAGTAAGATGTGACCTGCCCTGTACAGAGCCCTGCTGACTGTCCCGAATTAGGCCATGCTTTCCCAGGTGCATGTAAATCCTATCCTTAAGAATTGTCTTCAGTAGCTTCCCAACCACCGATGTGAGATTCACTGTTATATAATTTCCTGGATTGTTCCTATTTCCCCTATTTAACAGCATCTACTTAAAGAAATTCACTTCACATGGCTCCTGCAATATTCCCTTTGCATATGGGAATTCAAACATTGGACTGGATTCAAATCCAGATCCCAGGAGAGGAGAGTGCCTATATGTCTCTGTACTGCTCAATTCCTTGCTTGAATAAGCCATCCTTTAATTTTCTATCTTAGTCTTGACCAACATGGAAAATGTTAAAGCAAATAGCATTTACTTTAATCTAAATGAACAACTACATATCTTTTTTTTAAATTCCTGTATCATGGAACATGAAATGATATTGTGAAATCTGCTTATATAGAGCAATTGCAATGTATGGGACATTTCAACTGTCTGTGTAACTGTACATTTGCCTGGACAACTAAGTACAGTTCAAGAGAACTCAACTTCATATTTTATTTTAGGCACCACTTTGTCAAGTCATGGTTATAGTATGGAAAAAAAAGTGAATAAACAACTTCCTGTCCATGAAAGGGCAGAGACTTTGACATTGTTTGTCCATTTACAAAGTTGCACAGTATTGTTTCACAAAATCAGCTTCTGTGACCCTTAGCAGAAATCTATTAATCACAATATTAATGATCTACATTAGGGTGACAAATAGGTTTGGGAGCATTTTTAACAATGCGGCATTTTTTGTCCAAATAATTCTCCTGTAGTTTTATGTTGAATATCCAAAGGCACTCCAAAATCTGTGAATAAAATACTTTTGGAAATGTTAACATACAAGCAATTTACAGATCAGAGAGAAATATTCTTTTCTCAACTTATCCCAGTAGAAAGATATTTAATTTTGATATGCATCATACATTTCACAGAGGGCCTGTGGATTATTGGCATTAATTGGAGAAATACAGAGTAGGAATGTTAAATTATATATACAGACGAACCTCGATTACCCGAACGAGATAGGCGGGCACTATTTTGTTGAGATAATTGATTACTTGGTTAATTGATTCTATGCCTCTCCTGTGGGGCTCGGAGTTTTCTGTTATGTCCGCTCCCTGTTCAGGAGACGAGGCAGCAGCATACCGCACATGACCCCCGGCCCCACTGCCCGACCCAAACCCTGTCCAACCCCCACCCTCCCACCTGTCCCCCAACCCCGCCAACCTCTGCCCCC
>NC_057710.1:99252150-99263831 GCF_004010195.1 Chiloscyllium plagiosum | reverse complement strand
GTCCAACCCCATCCCTGTCCAACACGGTATCCCCAATCCTGTCCAACACAACCCCCCCCACTCCCCATCTGTCCTCACCCTCTCTCTGGGGCAGGCAGACTGGACACCAACAACAAGACTGCTGCTGCTGCTGCCTAATGGGGGGTAGCTGAGTCTCTAAACAGCACAAACACACACACAAATTTTTTCTGCAACAATTTGATAGGTTCCACCTTTGTCCTATGCAGGTCAATGTTGGAGAGATTATCTGGGGAAGGGGGGGGGGGGGGGTGGGTGGGATTAGGGTACACACCTGTGTAGAACTCCAGGGAAAGTGTGGGGAGAGGGCAGGTGGTCAGTCATCTGGGGACGGTGCCTGGGTCCCATTGATGTTCAGGACTGTTCTCGGCAGTATTTCAGTGAGGCAAGTTCATTTTTAATCCGTGTGAACAAAAGACGTGATCAGTGTTGGAAACACATTTTTGATGCAATGTTTCTATCAGGCCCTCGAAATCTCCTTCGGATATTCCGATATTTGGATAATTGATATTTGGATAATCAAGGTTCCTTTGTAATATTATTTGCAGACACTATGGGCTTTAAGAGGTGTACATTGTCCTGGAGTTTTTTTTGGGAAGAAAGTTTGTGACAGAAGTGTTGGGCAGTCTGTACCAAAGCCAATAAACTAAACAGTTTATAAGGCCTTGCTGTTTTATTAATGTTGAAACAATGGAAGCAGCCTGACTGGATGGGGTCAAGCTCCCACACAACCAGGATGTTTAGGTTTAGTTTGTAACAGTTGCTGGGGTCTTGCGGCTTAGTTGGAAGCTGCAGTACATTTTTCCCTGCTGCTCTCTCTCTCTCAGAATTTTCTCTTGATGTGTTTCCTCCTGGATCGGAGAATTGCATGTGAGACAATCTATTTTACTTACCTTGCCTTTGCCAAGGGTGTGTTTATGAGATGTTAGTATATTGGAACAGTTACTGTTAATAGTTAAATAATCTATTGCTCTGCTAAGTTTTCCTATTGAGTTGTTATACCAATTTCTTATTTTTTGTTGTACTTTAACAATAGTCTATGCAGAAAGTGTATTTTGCTTCAAGAGTGGTAGTTTGACCAATTGAATCATATCCAGAAAACAGTGCCTGGCACTTCCCTTTAAAACAAGAAAAGTTAGGGTCTAGACTATCACCTTCATATATTTTGAGGGGATTTGGTTTTGTCCATAACAATACAACAAGGGAAAAAGCAGATGGCAATAATAATAAATGTGTAATAGAATGACATAGTTTCCAGCCAATGCATGTGTAATTCCAAACCTTTCACTGGCCACCCTGTTCTTAGTTTCTCACTTAATGAGGTAACTGTCCTAATTTGAATGAAATTAATAGAACAGCTAATTTGATTCAAATCTAGACCCTTGATCTGCCCCAGCTAAACAGCACTGATTCTGTTTTATCTCACTTGAATTTAAATGAGGTATGATTGCCGATCTTGGTGCACAGTTTAGCTTTTAATTTTAGCTAATCTATTTAAATTATTTAAATGTAAATCTGTGAAACGTATATCTTAATGAACTTTTGTTTTGCAAATGATTTCAGTAATTGCTCTCCAAATTTAAAATGTGGGTAGGTATCAAAATGTCTTTCAGATACCAAGTTAGTGCTGAGCCAGGACTTCCCTCAACATTGACAATATTGAAGTTATCCCTCTTAGTTCTCACTCAAAAAACCCCAGAATTGATCTTGCCTCACCCACAGCACCATCGTATCACACCTGTATCAAAGTTATGTGCTGTTTCTCCCAATCTCCCCCTTGCTTTCCACTCAGTCTGTAACTTGCATCTTATACTGCATACCCATGCTTTAATTTGTCACCCTGCCCTTGCCATTCTTCATAGACTACTTATTTCTGCAGGAAAAAATATATTTGAGTCAAAATGTATCCATGTCTTCATGTACTACTTCAGTCTTTTTGTCCCATATTTCATCACTGCCTAGATTCTTTGCTGCTCCTGTATTGAGCTGCCTTCTTCCTCCTATTCACTATCAGCAAATGAACCTTCAATACTATTGCCCTACGCTATGGAATACTGTCAGAAATGTCTGTCTCACTGCTTTCATTCTCAGCTCCAACGTCGTCTTCGATACCCTGCTCTGCATGGGAATTCGGTTGAGGGAGCACGCTCCAAATTCATGATACATGAGATAAAAAGGAAAAAAATGATAGGGATACTCTGTGGGTCTGGCAGAGCCAATGGAGAGAGAAATGGAGTTAATCTTTCGAGCCCGATTAGATTCCTCTTCTGTTTGCCTCTGCACAGATGCTGCCGGACGTGCTGAGTTTTTCCAAGATCTGCTCCTTTTATTTCAGAAATCCACAGGATTTTGCTTTCATTCTTGATACATCGGGCCAGATTTTCTGAGGAGTGGCAGTTACAGCCAGGTAACTCCACTCCTACTTTCTGAAGTTAAGAAAGACCTCCGTGTTTCTGGTGGAAGATTCAAATTCTCAGAGCCCGTAGAATTGCAGAATTTATTTTAAATCCAGCTGTACCCCGTGGAATGGTATACCCACATTTCTTTTTTTACAGCAGTAATTGCCATACCAGAGGTAGATGTCTGCTCCAGCAGTGGGGAAGGAGCATATTGGATCCTGGGGAAAAGAGGAATGCTGGGTACTGTGGGGTTTGGGAAGTGGCAGGTCCTGTGGGATTGGCTGTTGGATCCCGAGGGAAGGGGTGGGGTCAAGTCAGGGTCCAGTGTTTATAAGAAGTCTGGGAGGTTTATTTTGGGAGGTTTGTGTGGTAAGTTAAGGGGCTTGGGAGGAGTGAGGGGTGTCAATTTAATGGCTACCAAGGAGTCAGACGATGAAGGGCTTTTGCCCGAAACGTCAATTTTACTGCTCCTCGGATGCTGCCTGGACTGCTGTGCTCTTCCAGCACCACTAATCCAGAATCTGGTTTCCAGCATCTGCAGTCATTGTTTTTACCTCGTTGATTTTAACCCTACTGCGAATCATCTTGTAAGGATGCCTGCCTTGAAGAAGTTTTCCTCCTCTCTCTACAAGAATCTCAGGGAGTCCCACCTATCCACTCCACCCTCCTCCCTGACCTACCACCTTCATCCCCTCCCCCACTCACCTACTGTACTCTATGCTACTTTCTCCCCCTCCCCACGCTTCAGGCTCTCTGCCTTTATTCCTGATGAAGGGCTTTTGCCCGAAACGATGATTTTACTGCTCCTCGGATGCTGCCTGGACTGCTGTGCTCTTCCAGCACCACTAATCCAGAATCTTGTTTCCAACATCTGCAGTCATTGTTTTTACCTAGGTATTTAATTGTCAATTTTTTTTTCTGATTAACTTAACTGCACTTCCAACCCTGCAAATTCTCCCATTTAAATGGATAATTTCATTGTTCCAACACAGTTGAATTGTCCATCAGAATCTTCAATTTCCCAAGTAGCTTCCTAGTGATTTACTACATTGGGGATTCTGCAGAGTTTTAACATACAACTACCATCTACTCTGCAGGAATGACTATCTGGCCATTGGAAATTCCCAGCCTGGAAGCCAAGTGCAAGGAACACTGTCAAACACGATTTGCTCCAGTGTTGCTTACTAAACCATTAGTTAATTACATTAAAATTCTGTATGCAAAAGATTAAGTACTAAGAGAAAAGAGCACAAAAATGTTCCTCAATGAACATAACTTTGTTACTTGACTTATTCAAAACACAATTAAAGGTCTATAGTTTGGAAAATCACAAAAGTTGGAGAATATTTAGGAAAAACAAGGCATGAACAAGAAGATGACATGAACAAGAAGATGAGTGAGTCAGAAAGTATAAATTAGGTATTCCCATGTTTGGTTTGTGGGAGCTTACAGTAGTAATTGAAAATGAGGGTTTCAGTGTAATTGTAGGAATGTTAATCATGTGGCAAAGAGTGAAACTGTTTAGTTAGTGGTAGACTATTCCTTTATGGCATTGGTTAAGCTCCAAAATGCATTAATTTGCAATAATTTTCTTTCATGCCCACAGGCTAAACAATGCAGGAAACTGTTGGATAGAATGGGCTTCTTGGAAAAGTCCAAGTAGTTTCACTTCCATTACAGAATTTCACCACAAACATTCTTATTCCCTTGCTTTTCAAAGTTATTTATCAGCAGGTTATAACGGATGGATAGGTTTTAAGACTCAGAAGATGCATTGGCATCCAATTGGCATTTCAAGCTGAAGTAGATTATAAATATTTAAGCTTTTGTCTTTTTGCACGCAAATGCTAGGTTCCCCCGCTATTAGGAATTGAATGTTTATGCAACCTATTTCTCTAATAACTATTTAATTGTT
Organism: Chiloscyllium plagiosum; assembly: GCF_004010195.1. Taxonomy (NCBI): domain Eukaryota; kingdom Metazoa; phylum Chordata; class Chondrichthyes; order Orectolobiformes; family Hemiscylliidae; genus Chiloscyllium; species Chiloscyllium plagiosum. The sequence continues at coordinate 99,259,499 of NC_057710.1, read as the reverse complement.
CTGCATCATTTATGGATAGATGTGGCACCTGATGCATTGTTTGAGGGCTTGGCCAGTTCTGTCTATCTCATGCTGCTTTCATGTTGTATCTTCACCAGGTGACACAACTTTTGAGGTTTGTCTAGTGCCACTCCTGCCATGCTCCTTGACATTCCTGATTAAACCAGAATTGATGGCCTCACTTGACAGTAACGAATGTGCTTCACCTTGAGGTTACAGATTGTAATGGAGTACAATATTGATGGCACTGATGACTTGTATCATGATGTCTACCTGTTGCTGCCAGTTCTACTCCAGTTCTAAATTTACTCCATTTAGCAACATGATGATGCTACACAACACAATGAAGTTTGTTTACACTGTAAAGGTGAGACATCAACTCCACAGGGACAATGCAGTGAGTACTCCTAGCGATACACCAGAGTACAGATGCAAGGGCAGTGAGGTAGATTGATGTAGATATGATCTTTTTAAATTCCTTCTTGCTGTTCCTCTCAAAAGCGCTCTATATCCAAATGGAGGAAGATGTGGACAATATCAAGGCTTGTTTGTACCTCACAAGAGCCAAGGATGACCATCTCCAGCAAGAGAGAATGTTACCATTGTCCTTTGATGTTCAATGGTATCATCATTATTGAATCCGTGCTATCAACATCCTTGGAACAACCATTGACCAAAAGCTGAATTGGGTTGACCATATAAATACTGTCATTACAAGAGCAGTTTAAAGAACAGGAATCCTGAACCGAGTAACTCACCGCTTGACTGCCCAAAGCCTGTCCACCATCTACAAAGTACATGTCAGGAGTGTGACGGAATACTGCCCACTTGCCTGGTTGAGTGCCACTCCAACAACACTCCAGAAGCTTGACACCATCCAGGACGAAGGCAGTCTGTTTGATTGGCACCAGATCCACAAACGTCCATTCACTCCACAACCAATACTCAACAGCAGTAGTGTGTCACCCTACAAGGTGCACTGCAGAAATTCACCAAGGTTTCTTAGGCAGCACCTTCCAAACCCACAACCATCTAGAATTACAAATGCAGCAAATACATGGAAACACCACCGTCTGCAAGTTCCCCTCCAAGCCGCTCACCTTCCTGACTTGGAAAAATATCACTATTATTTCAGTGTCACTGACCAAAAGTCCTGGAACTATGTGGGTCTATCTCCAATACATGGACCGCAGTAGTTCAAGAAAGCAACTCACACCACCAAGGGCAGCCAAGGATAGGCTTTAAATGGTGGTCCAGCCAGCGATGTCCACATCCTATGAATGAATTAAAAAAGGACGGAACCAGCAATGTGTACCATTTACAAGATGCACAGCAGAAATTCTCAAAGGCTCCTTAGGCAGCATCTTCCAAACCCACAGCCACTACCATCTAGAATGACAAAGCGATACACCACCAACCGTATGTTCCCCTCCAATCCACTCACCAGCCTGACTTGGAAATATATCATTATTTCTTCAGTATCGCTGGGTCAAAATCCTGGAAATGCTCAGTATGGGCCGCTGGTTGAACCAGCCAGTGATGCCCGCATCCCATGAATGAATGAAAAACAATTAACACCACCCAATCTGCAGGCTCAATTTGATTGATATGTCTTTCAGGGCTCAGAAAGTAATGACAGCAGTCAAGCTCATTGGGAGAAATATTACATGTTCTTAAGTGGAGCACACTAGGGTGATACAGAAGGTATAAGGTGTCAAGTGCAAGTTAGGGTACTATTTTGTTTTAGGTTTGGCATTTAGGAAATTATTGAGAGATTTGGAGAGCTAAGGCTTCTAAATAAATAGCAGTGAACTTTGAACAATTTTAGCAAGGTAATGTCACAGATGTTTAATCTGTTCATTTAAATTCTTCTGCTTCAATAGAGAGATTAACCCATTTATTTTAATTGAACAATTGACCCATTTAATTTATTTTAAAATGTGCTAAGGTTGTGTACAATAAAATTGCTGAGTAATTTCTAACCTGTGATTATTAACATTGTTGCTAGTCAGCCATTCCAACTGCACCAGATTCCTTGTACTAACGTGGTTCATATACCATGCCCAACATTGACTCACAAAAGGCCATGGGACATTTTGAGGAGCAGTCAGGGAAGTGAGCACATCTTTCGAGGAACCAGCAAAGACAGCAGAGACCAAATAGCTGTCTTTTCCACTGCTAGGCCTCTCGAATGAAGCTTTGAATTATAGAATGATCTGGTGCGAAAGTCTCCTATCTCTGTATTGTCAACCTTATCAAGAAGCATAAGAACTTGAAAAGGTTTAGGACTTTTGGAGTTGAAATTTAACAAATGGAGAAATTAGCTCAGTTCTTTGAGTGTAACTGTCATAGGTATTAATATTTCATCACATGCTATGAAATTTACACATTGATTCTGACTGTGGGAATCCTTGTTTCAGCATATAACAGGGACTGTGCAAAAGTTTTGAGAGAAAGTGAGGGCTGCAGATGCTGGAGATCAGAGCTGAAAATATGTTGCTGGAAAAGCGCAGCAGGTCAGGCAGGATCCAAGGAACAGGAGAATCGACGTTTCGGGCATAAGCGTTCCTGAAGAAGGGCTTATGCCCGAAACGTCGATTCTCCTGTTCCTTGGATACTGTGCAAAGGTTGGCAGGAATAATTAAATAACCCTGATCTGACTGCTCAATTTTAAACTGAGGTGAAATATGTTGAAACGAAGACATAATCAGTCATAAGGGCCTCTAATAATGGATATCAAATATGTTTGAACATAAAGATGATAACTGTATTTCGTTGTATTTGTTAATCTTACTGAGCTTAGTGAAAAATCAATCAGAGACATGATGGAATCTTATAGAGGTCTGTAAGAGATGAGTTATGGCACTCTGGTGGTAACGTAGTAGAGTCAGATGAGAAGCTCAATGAGGCATATCTCGACTTCAGGAGCATCTTGTAGCATCTTTTATGCTTTTGCTAGGGGTGCTCACTAGGTAATGGTGAGTTTCCAATTAAAGGGGATTGTTGCAAAAACAGAAGTTTCTGGTGAAACTCAGCTGGTCTGGCAGCATCTGTGAGAAGAAAACAAAGTTAACATTTCGAGTCCAGTGGCTCAACTTCAGAACTTCGGCAACTAGGAAAAATGGTAATTATGCTGAATACAAAGTTGGGGGAGAAGGGGGGAAGGGGAGAGCTGAGCAGCTAGGTGGAGACGGAGCACAGAGAGAGAGAGAGAAAGAGAGATGAAATATTATGGGTAGCAGACCTGTATGGATTAGAAACTGAATAAGTGATAATAAAAGCTAAGAGTAGGAGGGAATGGGTGAGCTGTACTGAAAGCAACCATAGCTAACAAGGGAAAACACGGACAGTGTTAAAGCCAAAAAAGGAGGCATACAAATTGGCCAGAAACAGCAGCAAACCCGAGGACTGGGAGGAATTTAAAATTCAGCAGAAGAAGACAAAATACTATACAAGAGTAAGTTTGTGGAAGACATAAAAACTGACTGCAAAAACTTACATAGATATATGAAGAGAAAAGGCCTGATGAAGACAAATGTAGGTCCCTTACAGTTAGAATCAGGTGAATTCATAATGGACAAGAAAGAGCTGGCAGACTACTTGAATACATATTTTGGATGTGTCTTCACTTAAGAGGACACAAAAAAACCTGCCGGAAACGCTAGGGGCCAGACGGTTAAGAATGAAGGAGGAACTGAAGGAAATCCTTATTAGTCAAAAAATGCTATTGGGGAAGTTAATGGGATTAAAACCCAATAAGTCCCCAGGGCCTGATGCTCAGTATTCTAGAGTACTTAAGGGAATAGCCCTAGAAATAGCAGATGCATTGGTGATAATTTTCCAGCTTGTATAGACTCTGGAAGAGTTCAGTGAACCGGAGAGAGAAAGCAGGGTAATACAGGCTGGTTAGACTGATATCGGTGGTGAGAAAAATGCTGGAGCCAATTATTAAAGACGTCAAAACTGAGCATTTGGAAACCAGTCAGCATGGAAATCATTCTTGACAAATCTTCTGGAATTTTTTGAGGATGTGACCAGTAAAGTAGACAAGGGTAAATCAGTGATCTTGTGTACCTGCACTTCCAAAAGTTTTTTGACAAGATCCCGCACAAGGGATCAGCAAAGAAAATTAAAGCTCATGGTATTGGATGTTACTAAGCTGGGTGGCAGTGTGAAGTGTGAGCAGAATCATAAGAGGTTACAGGGTGACTTGGACAGGCTAGCTGAGTGGGAAAATACTTGGAAAATGCAATGTAATGTGGATAAATGTGAGGTTATCCATTTTGGTGGCAAAAAACAGGAAGGCAGATTATTATCTGAATGGGGAAGTTTAGGAAAAGGTGAGGTGCAGCAGGACCTGAATGTCATAGTGGAACAGTCATTGAAGGTTGGCATGCAGCTGCAGCAGACGGTGAGGAAAGTTAATAGTATGGTGGTCTTCATAGCGAGAGGATTTGAGTACAGGAGTAGGGATGTCTTGCTGCAGTTATCCAGGGTCTTGGTGAGGCCACACCTTACGTATTGTGTGCAGTTTTGGTCTTCTAGCCTGAGGAAGGACATTCTTGCAATTGAGGGAGTCCAGTGAGGGTTCACCAGACTGATTCCCGGGATGGCAGGACTGATATATAGGGAAAGACTGGATCAACGGGCTTGTACTCACTAGAATTTAGAAGAATGAAGGGGAATCTCATAGCAACACATAAAATCCAAATTAGACTGGACAGGTTAGATGTGGGAAGAATGTTCCAGATGTTGAGGAAGTCTGGAACCAGTCTAAGAATAAGGGGTAATCCTTTCAGGACTGAGATGAGGAAGAATTCCTCCACTCAGAGGTGTGAACCTGTGGAATTCTCTACCACAGAAAGCTTTTGGGGCCAATTTGTTAGATATATTCAAAAGAGAGTTGGACATGGCCCTTATGGCTAAAGGGATCAAGGGGTATGGAGAGAAAGCGGGAATGAGATACTGAGATTGCATGATCAGCCTTGATCGTATTGAATGGTGGTGCAGGCTCGAAGGACCGAATGGCCTACTCTTACACTATTTTCAATGTTTCTATGTAGTGTGAAATAGGCCTAGGAGTAGATAAGAATAGGTGACTGTGCTCAAAGCGATCCATGTCACAACAGGCCTGGATGTGTGATGGGTCAAAAACATGGCATGATGGTATGAGGCTCTAAAGTTTTTGAACATGACATTGAGTCCTCAACACCTGCAGGATGTCCAAGCGGATAATGAGATGTTGTCCTTTGAGCTTGTGCTGAGGCTTACTGGAACACTGCAACAGGTCTGTAACAGAAGTATTCGTGTGGGAACAGGGGTGGTGTATTGAAGACTTAAACAACTGGAAGATTAGAGTAATTTTTATGGATAGACACAGGTTTTCTGCAAAGTGGTCACTCAGTCTGCGCTTCATCTCCCCAGTGTAGAGGACACCACATTGTGAACAGTGAATACAGTAGACTAGATTGAACGAAGTACAAGTAAATCACTGCTTCAACTGACGGTGAGGAGGTAAACTAGTGTTACACCTTCCGTGATCGCATAAAAAGGTACTGTGGGGTGTGATGAGGTATTGGGAGTGGAGGACGAGTGAACCAGAGTGTCCCAACCCGTCCATGCAGAAGACTGACAAGGGAGGGGAGGGGAATACATGTCTGGCATGGTCTCCTGTTAAAGGAAATGGCAACTTACAATCCTTTGGATATGGAAGCTAGTGGGGTGGTAAGTTCCCTGACCCTATTGTTGTTGTGGGAGGGGAGGAAAGGGGTGAGGGCAGAAAGTGTGGGAGATGGGTCAAACAAGCTAGATATTGAAAAATCCTGACATAAATATCAGAATGGGTACTGATGACTCCAACTTGCCACTTGTTCCAAAGGGCATCCATGTTGGATATGGGACATGAGCATTTTAGGGCATATTCCATGAGCGCTAGTAACATGCACTCCACATTCGCAGACATTAGCAGCTAACATGAAAAAGCCCTGTAAGCATCCTCATGGCATGTCTTCATTCCACTTACAGCACCTTTCTACACTTCAAAGTTGTACCTCGGGTTTCATCAGCAGCCATCATTGTAATGCTGTAGCATGGACATTGCCACACAGGAACACACAACCAGCTCTGGACTGGACCAGGTTAAATCTCCAGGCTGTTCGCACACTGTCAAACCTAATGCTCACACACTCTGAGCCTCCCTGGATGCTCACAACAATCCCTGTGTTGTATTTCCATGTCTTGCCTTTTTACTGTATGATCCCTCACCCAGAACTACCAGGTCCATATGACATCTGTCTTACCTTGTTGACCACAGAAACACAACTGCAAGAAGCTTGTCATGGATATCAGCAGGCCTCATTCACATCGAAAGGGACAGCCTTTGCTCAAAGGGCCCTGACATAGCATAGAGTCTATAGTGTGGAAACAGGCAATTCAGCCCATTGAGTCCACATTGACCCTCCGAACAGCAATCCACACCCCTCAAACTATCCCTGTAACTGCATTTCCCATGGCTAATCCACCTAACCAGCACATCCCCTGGACACTACGGGGCAATTTAGCATGACCTATCAACCTAACCTACAAAGCATGTCCAGAGCAGGGTTCAGTACCAGTCCAGGGACTAGGGCATGATAAATCAGCCACAAGTGGTGGTCAGTGTCGGGATCCTCTCCTCGTTAAAAGTGAGAAGCTGAATGTGTCAGGCCCCACTACTCATCTTGACTCTTCCTGCCATATTGTATGCTGTTTTCCTCCCAGAATGAGAGAGAGGGAGGCAGATATTAAGGGAGATGAAATTAGATGGCAAAGCTATTACTTTTAATGCAGGTGGAGAAGTGACCCAAGCAAGTGAGTAGACAGCGCAGAGGACATACAGGGTTAGTTGGGGATTAGAGTGGGTGAGAGTGAATAAGGGAACAAGTTGCAGGCAATAGTGAGAGTTTAGAGCATGAGACTTGAGCGAGTTTAGGTCACAGCAGTTATAGACGTATATTGAGTGTGTGGTATCGGTGATAGGTTTATGCCACTCACACTGGCAGAATGGGGAAGGATATTAACCATCTTGCCACACTGCTGAGCATTCGTCCAGACAGTTGAGAGTGCACTGGCCCAGGTGAGAACTTCAGACCAGATTGGTATGGTCTACTGGTCCTGGAGGAAGGGCAAAATTAGGGCGCATGGTATTTAGTGAGCAAAATTAGGGTGCATAGTATTGGGGGCAAAGTACAAACTTGGATTGAAAGTTGGTTGGCTGATAGGAAACAAAGAGTAGTGATAAACGGCTCCATTTCGGAATGGCAGGCAGTGACCAGTGGGGTACTGCAGGGATCAGTACTGAGACCGCAGCT
>NC_057710.1:99242876-99251263 GCF_004010195.1 Chiloscyllium plagiosum | reverse complement strand
CTGTGTGGTATGCTCTGCCCCAGAGGGCAGTGGAGGCCCAGTCTCTGGATTCATTTAAGAAAGAGTTGGATAGAGCTCTCAAGGATAGTGGAATCAAGGGTTATGGAGATAAGGCAGGAACAGGATACTGATTAAGGATGATCAGCCATGATCATATTGAATGGTGGTGCAGACCCGAAGGGCAGAATGGCCTACTCCTGCACCTATTGTCTGTTGTCTATTGTCTAAATCCCATATTTGCACAACCCCACTCAGAGGGGCCTCCAGGTCACTAAGCATAAAGCCAACAATTTCCCCTTGTCTACCATGTCCAGAGCAAATGTCAGGAACTGAATTGAATATATTTTCACATATACCAAGGCACAGTGAAAAGCTTTGTCTTGTGAGCAATGCAGGCAGATCACAGACTAAAATAGCATAGATAAGTAAATAATAGGTAAGAAGCAGCAAAAACAAAAACACAGACACAGGTGAATGTTAAGAGTTTGTGAGTCCATTCAGTATTCTAACAACAGTAGAGTAGAAACTGTTCTGAAACCAGCTGGTCCGTGTGGTCAGGCTTCTGTACTTTCTCTCCAATGTTAGAGGTTGTAGAAAAACATTGCCAGGGTGGGATGGATCTTTAAGAATGCAGGCGGCCTTACCTTGACAGCAGGCCTGGTAGATGGATTCTATAGATGGGAGGTTAGCCTTTGTGATTGTCTGGGCCGAGTTCACCACTCTCTGTAACCGTCTCCGGTCTTGAATGGTTCAGTTGCCAATACCAGGTAGTGATACATCCAGACAGAATGCGCTCGAGGGCACACCTATAAAAGTTGGCAAGGGTATTCGCCGTCATGCCAAGTTTTCTCAGCTAGCTGCAGATGAAGAGACATTGTTGGGCCTTTGTAACCAGTGTGTCCACATGAAGAGTCCAAGAAAGCTTGTTGTGGATGACCACTCCCAGCAGTTTGACTCGCTCCACTCGTTCCACCTCTGTGCTGTTAATGTGTAGGGGGGCATGAGTCACATCCCGCCACAAGTCAATAATGAGTTCCTTGGCTTTGCCAGCATTGAGAGCTAGGTTGTTCTCAGTGCACCATTTTTAAAGGTCTTCCACCTCCCGTCTGTTTCGTCGCCATCCAAGATTCGACCAACTATGGTGGTGTCATTGGCAAACGTGTAAACGGCATTAGTCTGGTATTTGGCGATGCAGTCATGGATATACAGTGAGTCCAGTAGGGGGCTGAGTATGCACCCCTGGGGGTCTCCAGTGTTGAGTGTTAGTGAGGATGAAATATTGTCCCCAATCTTCACTGATTGTGGCCTGTGGGTCAGGAAACAGTTGCAGAGAGTGAGGCTTAGTGCGAGATCACTAAGTTTAGTAATCAGTCTCGAGGGGATAATAGTGTTGAAGGCCAAACTGTAGTCAATGAGTAGGATTCTTTCGTAGCTGTTCTTGGTGTCAAGATGTTCCAGGGAGGATTGAAGGGCAAGTGGATCTGTTGGTCCGATAGGCAAATTGGAGTGGGTCAAGAATAGTGGGTGGGGGGGTGGGGTTGCTGGAGTTGGTTAATACCATGACCAGCCTTTCAAAGCACTTCATGACACTGAGGTTAGGGCCACTGGGCAGTAGTCATTGAGACATGCTACATGAGCCTTCTTAGGCACAGGGATGATGTTGGCCCTCTTGAAACAGACAGGGACAGTAGCCTGCTGCAGGGAGAGGTTGAAGCTGTCCGAGAAGACCTCTGCCAGTTGATCTGTGCATGCTCTGAGTGCACGGCCTGGTACTCCATCTGATCCCATCGCTTTCCTTGGATTCACATGAAGGAAAACTGATTTGACCTCTGATGCAGTGACTGTTGGGATAGGTTCATCAGGATTTGTCAGAATAGGTGTTACCCCTCAGCCGAAATTCTGCTCAAATCGAGCATGGAAGGGGTATTCAGCAGTTCTGTAGTGACATTGTATATCGGGTGCAGTGAGTTTTTAAATGGTAAAAGTGATATTAGTCTTTCAGCAAATGTCCAGTGAGTGGTGAGTTTTTCAGGACAGGCATAAGGGGTGCCTTTGGGCTAGGATACGAGTTAATGAAGTGTGGTTTGTAAAATGTTTGAGAATCCCTCAAAAAACTGAGTGTTATTCACACTTAACCATAAAAGGCAAGGTTTAGCCCAGGGCCATCAAAGTTGAAACAAATATAAAGTGTCACTACATAAATTGATTTGCGATAACATTATTCCATCACCAACTCTTGTTGTTGACATGAATTTTAATTTTAAGATTATTTACCTATTTTTAACTTACTCTTTGAAGCGAAGATGCACGTTCTAGTTATCGTGACTAAGTAAACGTTCAATTGTGAGTTTGCCAGCATGCATAGAATTGCATAACAATTCTGATATAATACTGTTTCTATTGAATGGTTCACCCTTCTGAAGTGAAACAACTTCTTCACAAGGCCTGGAATATTCTCTTTCCCTGGATGAATCAGGGACATGAAGTACAAAGTATCCTTCTTTTTATAACTTTTCCTTTTTGCTTGGTTTGTGTGTGTGTGTGTGTGTGTGTGTGTGTGTGTGTGTGTGTGTGTGTAATTTATCAGTCATTCTCTTTAATTATGCTGACAGATTCAACCACACACCTTAATAATTAAGAAAGACATACATTTTCCTTTGTCAGAAAACACTGATTACACATTGTAAGGAGACGGAATTGATGTTTCAGTTTTCTCTCATCCCTGTCTATAACAAACAGAACCTTCAATTGTTCTTTCAAAAGAGTGGTCATTTTACAGCCAAGCCTGCTGTAATGAGGAACATTGCATTGTGTTCCTTCTTCATCAATTGAGTTATTTCTTAACATTGCTTGTCAATATCTGCTTCAGCTGCTATTCCTGATTCTTCTTGATATTCAGCTAAACTTGCTACTAGTTAGAAACCCAAAATTTCTTCACTCACCAGTCATGACCTGTGGTGGGTCAAACTCATTAGAGAGACTCTCTAGCTATTTTTGAATTTCCACCAATCAAATGAAGTTTGTTAAAACGTATTTTGTGTGCTGTGCATTTTAAAGATTTTAATAAAGGGAATATAAAAAACCATGTATTGTTCAAATAAATGAGTTGATCATCTGGTCCTTTGCTCATGTAACTGTTACATTGTGTAAAATAAGGATTCCACTTCAGCAAGAAATAAAGGTGCTTTGAATAATGTACAAACAGCTGTTTAGCACTGAAAGTGAAATTAATTTGTGAAACTTTAGTAGATTGTGTGAATTACAGCTAAAAACAGATGGTTTGAGGTTTCACTGCATATGAATGAAGACAGCAATTGTTGTATAATGCACACAAAATGGCAAGGAAAATTCCCTGTTGCACTCGTACCATGACACAGAGTGATCTAGGTAAGCAGTTTCCTCTTACTGAGGAGTATCATTTATGCAAATTCATATCAGAAATATGACAGCCTTGGTCTGTTTGAGGATTCAGTGTAAATTTGTTGGGTTACATTCTTGGGAGTTTCCCATCAAATGTGCTAGGTAGTACCAGCCTAGCCAACAGGAAGTTGGGCTTCTGGTATTATCACCTTCAACAGAGCACAGTCAAATGTTGTGTTACAGTCAGTTTAGTTTAAAAACAATGATGGAAGATAATCAAATGGAATGAAAGCTTTTATTTGGAATTTTTCATCATTTAATAAATTAGGATTACAAGAACTTATTTAGAAAATAGCGAATGCCAACAAAAAATATACAGCTCTGTACATTCTTATGACCAGTGTGGATTAGCAGATTGCAGATTAGCCCTGTTTAGAACATACATAAAATCTGTCTCATCATTTATTGCTGAGTGAAATGATGCAAGAATGCCAAATCTCTACATCCTAGCATTCCACTCCACGCCTCCCTCCTCCAACTCCCCGGTAGTCGTGGTGAAAGAAGGCAATCCTATTCCTCTTGGTTTATCACAGACATGAATATTAAAATTGTATCATATTGCCTAATGGTTGCTATAATCTTTGGTGCACCAGTGTTAATCAAACTTGATTTTCTGACAAATCCCTTTTTTGCAACAGTAGAAAGGGTGTGATGTGGGCTGCAATCCACACAGGAGGGAAATCCAAACGGAGCAGGAATTAATGCTGACATCATTTGGGTTGTTGCAAGGGCCTTAACCCACAGTGTAAAAGTCACAAACTTATGGATTCGCTGCAAATCCTCTTGAAGGGAAAATCATGTCTGTTTAAAAAAAATCTATTGAATTACTTTTAAACTAGAAAGTGTTCAGTAAAAATTTACAAAGATGTTGCCAGAGTTAGAGAGTTTGAGCTGTGGGGATAGCTATGGGGCTATTTTGCCTGGAGCATTGGAGACTGAGGGGTGTCCTTATTGAAATTTATTAAAAAAAAAGGGGCCTGATTAGGGTAAATAGGCAAGGACTTTTCCCTGGTTTGGGGTCACGTGTACTGAGGCACAGTGAAAAGCTTTGTCTTGTGAGCAATACAGGCAGATCACAGAGTTGAGTAGCATAGATAAGTAAATAATAGGTAAACAGCAGCAAAAACAAAAATACAGTTACAGGCAAATGTTAAGAGTTTGTGAGTCCATTCAGTATTCTAACAACAGTAGGGTAGAAAATGTAACAAAACCGCCTGGTGTGTTATTCAGGCTTCTGTACTTCTCCCTGATTGTAGAGGTTGTAGAAAAACATTGCCAGGATGGGAGGGATTTTTGAGAATGCTGGCGACCTTTCCTTAACAATGGGCCTGGTAGATGGATCCTATAGCTGGGAGGTTTCCCTTTGTGATTGTTCAGGCCAGGTTCACCACTCTCTGTAACCGATCTTGAATGGTACAGTTACCATACCAGGTAATGATACATCTAGACAGAGTGCTCTCAATGGCAAACCTATAAAAGTTGGCAAGGGTATTCACCGTCATGCCAAATTTCCTCAGCTGCCTGAGGAAGAAGAGATGTTGGGCCTTTGTAACCAGTGCATCCACATGAAGAGTCCAAGAAAGCTTGTTGTGGATGACCACTCCCAGGAGCTTGTCTCTCTCCACTCCTTCCACCTCTGTGCTGTTAATGTGTAGTGGGGGCATGAGTTACATCCCGCCGAAAGTCAATAATGAGTTCCTTGGTTTTGCCGGCATTGAGAGCTAGGTTATTCTCAGTGCACCATTTTTCCAGGTCTTCCACCTCCCATCTGTACTTGAATTGGTACTAGAAGCATATAGACAGTCGTTCAGAAATACAAAGAAGGAACTAGGCCAGACATACATTGAGTTTGAAAGAATTAAACATAGTCATTTTGATCGATGGGTGCGTGCTTTGAAAATCGTTAGGACATTTGAGGCTTGAAGACAGATTATTTTGCTGGAGGAGTTTAAAAACTCACTTCCAGAGATGGCAAGAATTCATGTGGAGGAACAGAAGTTCAGGAAGTGAGAAGGGCAGCAGAATTAGCAGATGAGTACATGTTGGTGCGTAGGACAAGCTTCTGGCCAGAAACTTGTATTGTGATGGAGAGAAGTTGGGAGAAGGGGAGATCCTACACTAAGAGTAGAGAGCACTGGTAAGAATTTATCACAGGATGAAATAGAAGCCCAAGAGGTGGACAGGAGGTGAAAGGCCTCAAGTGTTTCACTGTAATGGAGAGGGACACAGAAAATTACAGTGCCGGTGGTTTCAGAAGGGCATTGGGAAAAGGTGTTTTCACTGACAGAAGGTGGGACACGTAAAGATACAGTGCTAGTCATTAAAGGTACTGTAGAAAAAGATGTGGTAAAGGAAGCTAAGCCAGTGGCATTGGTAAAGGTAGTAAAGGAGACCCCAAGAAGTGCTGAGGAGCTGCAGGAGAGCGCACGGCCTAGGCAGAGGCTGGGTATGGAGTTAGTACCTGATCTCTACAAAGAATTCGCCTCTGTGGATAAAGTTTATTCAGAAAGAACAGGAGGAGAAGGACAAGAAATTATAATTCTGAGAGATACTATCAACAACTGGTTAGATCCTGTAAGGGATGAGCAAATATGCACTCTTTCTGATCTGTTATCTGAGCGTGTGGTAATTTGTGGGATAGATGGATAAATATTTAGCATTCCCCTACGTAAGATCAGATTGGAGCACCAACTCAAGACTGTTAGAGTGGGAGTGATTGACAGAGTGTCAATTCCAGGAATTCAGTTTGTTCTTGAGAATGATTTGGCAGGATCCAAGGTGTGAGTAACACCCCTTGTTGTAGAGAAGCCCAAGGAAGACCAAGAAACTGAAGAGTTAAAACAGAGATATCCTGGTATTTTCCCAGACTGTGGGTAACCAGATTACGCTATAAATTACTGCAAGAAGTGAAAAGTAAGAGAAAGATGAAGGAGTTGAGGTTCGGTTAGCGGATAATCTGGTTGATGTAATGGTGCAGGAAAAACCTGAACAGGCAGAGATTTAGACAGAAGTGTTTAGTTTTGTTTTTAAACTGGTGATAAACTTAAATAAAACAGAGTTCACGAAAGCATGGGTGACGTTCTTGGGACATAACATCAATCATGGAAATTTGACCCCACGGAACGCAAAGATAAAGGCCATCAAGGAGTTTCCACGACCAACTTTGAACAAAGAGGTGCTTCGATTCTTAAGACTCAGCAGATTTTATTGCAAGTTTGTTCCAAACTTCAGCAGTGTTGTGGCACCATTAACCAAATTGCTGAAGAAGAACACAAAGTTTCAGTGGGCAGAACCATGCCAGGAAGCATTCAACCATTTGAAATCAATATTAACCAGCAACCAGTTTTAGCCAAGCCAAACTTTTCAAAACCTTTGTATTTTTTTCTTAAGGAGGGAGGCGTTTTAAAGGTGTAGAAGTATACTGTACCTTTAATAACGTGAAGGACTTGGCAAGCACACCAAGTACTGGAGAATTTACAATGTAACATTTGGTTCAGAACGGATAGCACTGGCTGAGTTAATTTGAGACAAAAACAAATTTGAATTTGGCCAGTCCGTTTAAATTGTACCCTGAAAATACCAAACTCGAATCAAGTTTGAATTTAGTGTAATGACAATCTTAAACCCAATGACAAAATCCGATGCTTTGGGGGGGTATAAGACTGGGGAAGGTTGAACAGTTGAGAGGAAACCTGCCAAGCCAGCATGTAGAGACTCCCCAAAAAATAGCTTTCATAAAGGTACTTTTATCAATTAGTAACCTGTGAAGCAGAATCCCCAAGAACAAGAAAAAAACACCGAAATACAGAGAAGAATCGAAACCTGCCTGGTGAGCCTGACGTTGGTTGTGGGCAAGTTGTTGGAGGGAATCCTGAGGGACAGGATGTACATGTATTTGGAAAGGCAAGGACTGATTAGGGATAGTCAACATGGCTTTGTGCATGGGAAATCATGTCTCACAAACTTGATTGAGTTTTTTGAGAAAGTAACAAAGAGGATTGATGAGGGCAGAGTGGTAGATGTGATCTATATGGACTTCAGTAAGGTGTTCGACAAGGTTTCCCATGGGAGACCCATTAGCAAGGTTAGATCTCATGGAATACAGGGAGAGCTAACCATCTGGGTAGAGAACTGGCTCAAAGGTAGAAGACAGAGGGTGGTGGTGGAGGGTTGTTTTTCAGATTGGAGGCCTGTGACCAGTGGAGTGCCACAAGGATCGGTGCTGGCTCCTCTACTTTTTGTCATTTACATAAATGGTTTGGATACGAGTATAAGAGGTACAGTTAGTAAGTTTGCAGATGATACCAAAATTGGAGGTGTAGTGGATAGCAAAGAAGGTTACCTCAGATTACAACAGGATCTTGACAAGATGGGCCAATGGGCTGAGAAGTGGCAGATGGAGTTTAATTCAGATAAATGCGAGGTGCTGCACTTTGGGAAAGCAAATCTTATACACTTAATGGTAAGGTCCTAGGGAGTGTTGCTGAACAAAGAGACCTTAGAGTACAGGTTCATAGCTCCTTGAAAGTGGAGTCGCAGGTAGATAGGATAGTGAAGAAATATTTGGTATGCTTTCCTTTATTGGTCAGAGTATTGAGTACAGGAGTTGGGAGGTCATGTTGTGGCTATGCAGAACATTGATTAGGCCACTGTCGGAATATTGTGTGCAATTCTGGTCTCCTTCCTATCGGAAAGATGTTGTGAAACTTGAAAGGGTTCAGAAAAGATTTACAAGGACGTTGCCAGGGTTGGAGGATTTGAACTATAGGGAGAGACTGAACAGGCTGGGGCTGTTTTCCCTGGAGCATCGGAGGCTGAGGGGTGACCTTATAGAGGTTTACAAAATTATGAGGGTCATGGATAGGCTAAATAGGCAAAGTCTTTTTCCTGGGGTCGGGGAGTCCAGAACTAGAGGGCATAGGTTTAGGGTGAGAGGGGAAAGATATAAAAGAGACCTAAGGGGCAAC
>NC_057710.1:99220926-99242617 GCF_004010195.1 Chiloscyllium plagiosum | reverse complement strand
GCCAACTCGCCTGACCCTGCACATCTTTGGACTGTGGGAGGAAACCGGAGCACCCGGAGGAAACCCACGCAGACACGGGGAGAACGTGCAAACTCCACACAGTCGCCTGAGGCGGGAATTGAACCCGGGTCTCTGGCGCTGTGAGGCAGCAGTGCTAACCACTGTGCCACCGTGCCGCCCACCAGTACAGTATTGTAACACTGTACATCTCTATGATTCTACTTTGATTGTTAAGCCAATTTGTGTAGGATCTACTTGAACAGTTTCGAATTGAGTTCACCGTTGATTATGAAATGCAATGAAGAGAAATTATTTCTCTCAAAGAGTTGTAAATTGTGAAATTCAGTAGCCCAAAGTGTGTTGGAAACTTGGACATTAAATAAATTTAAGAAGCAGATGGATGGATTTTTAAATAGTAATGAGTTAAAAGGTTTTGCAGAGCAGGTAGGAAAGCGGAGTTGAGGCTGAGATGAGATCATCCGTGATCATTTCACATGACGAAGCAGGTTGAAGGGACTGAATTGCCTCCTCCTGCTCCTAGTTCTTATATTCTTGTATGTTCTGCACATTTTATGAAGCCACATGCATTATGACAATGTAGCTGTGTTTCATTAACTTCATTAATCATTTGCGATTTAAAAGCTTTGATCTTATCATGAATGGGAGTTTTTTACCATATTGAATATGCACGGAGACAGCTGAATTAGAGTTTTTGAAACTTATTTCCATCTCCATAATGCTGCTGCGTTCTGCGTATGATGGATACTGGGTGAGTTTGTATTTTCATTTGTTCAGTGACACCTTGTAAGTGTTGCTTGTAGCGCCAGAATTTATTTCCCACTCCTACCTGCCTGTGAGAAAGTTGTGGTGAGCTGTTGTCTTGAACCAGCACAATCCATGATGGGGAGCACACTCTCAGAGCTGTTAGAAAGGGAGTTCCAGGATTTCAACCCAGAAACAGTTCTGAGTAAGGATAGTGTGTGGCTTGGAAGGGATCTTGCTTCTTTGCACCTGTCCTTTTCCTTCTAGCTGAAAGTGTCCTGTTATCATAGATGATATTAGGGGCTGTTGGATATGGATCAGGAATGAAGATTGAGGGTGAAAGGGCCTCAAATAATAGAGCAACTCCCAGACAACCAAAGTGGACTTTTTAACTAGCATGCCTCAGTACTTACCTGTTACCATGACCATTTAAAATCTATTAAGCAAGATGGGTCTGGAGAAATGGGAAATCTCCTGCCATAAGCTGACCACCTTTGTAGCCAAAATCTGGTCCCAATAGTATAACATTTGGACAGTTTCTCCTGGATCTTCTGATTTACTTCTAATTACTTGCAAATAAATTTCCATTTCCAGTCTATAGAGAATGCAAATTTGTCACACCCATACAATAATGCTCATGGATTTATGAAAAATAGACACTTCACTTTGAAAGCAAAATTAAGAATGAACACTCTGCTTTGAAACAAAATGGAGTTGAGAGATCAAGTGATTTTTTTAAATCTGTTTTGTCAATATAGATGGGACAACACAAAACTGTAGACTAACCTGCTTGACTGGACGGGACTTTAAAAATCAAGAGACCTTTTTTGGAAAATTCATTGAGAAAACATTAAAGTGTAACATTTTCTGTGGATTTACTGGCATTGTCCACATAACTGCAGAAACTAGTTCATTGTACGTTCTGCAGACATCTTGGCTACAGGCAAGGACATGAGAAGAAACACATTCTATCACAAGGAAACTCAAATGGAAAAAAACTCATGCTGTTGTATGTCAATGCTATGGTTTTTTTTCTCTCTAGAGGCTACTGTTGCAGACGACTAAGAAATTAATGTGGTGTCAGTTTAGTGATTCTGTTCTGAATACAGTTTGTTTGTGAAATGTAGATTTAATTTACACTCCGCAGTAGAGCAGTGTAATTTAGAAAAAAAAGACTGTGTAAAGAGAAACACTTTCGCAACAATAAAAGACGGGGAGGTGGTTCAAAAATTAATGAGCAGTGTAACAACAGAGGAACTATCAAGACACAGATGTCAAAGTGCAGCAAAACCAAAACCAAAAACTGGAGAAACAGATGGAATGAGAAAAGTGAAGATGAAATGCAACAACCTATTTGAGATTAAGGAAGTGAATATTGGAGAAATGAAGATTAAATTCAGCATGGTGAAGAAAATAGATCGCAAGGGTGCAATACTGAGATAAGTTTAATTGAATAAAGGAACACTTACTAACCATTGCGAACTAAAGATTCGCAGAATATATGACCGAGTAGAAGAATAGGAAAAAGGACGGAAGAAGTCTTGATTGTGGATCAAAACATTGTGACAGGATTGTTGGTCTGAACGGCCTTTTGTTTCTGTTGCAAAACACTGCTCTTTTACAGACAGATGGATAAGTAGAGCAAGGCCCTGACTGGTGAAGAATCATGTGGTGTTAAACCGGTAAAGTAGAAAGATAGATGCTGCATTTATAACTCAGCATTCGAACTGGAACATCAGCCCAAAGTTTTACTTAATGTCTGAATAAGAAAACCATTCTTGAATAGTACTGTCAGGACATTAATACTGCCTGCCGTGAACTTGCAGGGAGGCACTTCTGGGTCAGAATATCAAATACCCCTTTGCCTTTCTCAATTGCCTTGCACCCCCCCCCCCCCCCCGGGCCCCAACTCCCTGAAATGAGTCAAGGGTAGCAAATGGTCCAGGATAGCCATTTAAGTGCCATTTTGTAACCACAGTATTGATAAGAATGACCAATCTACAGTCCTATAGAGACAAAGCCTGCATCCACATTGAGAATTCCCTCCAAAGTGTGGTGTGACATTACCATCCTATAAAATGGGATAGATTTCAACAGATCTTGCAACTCCAGAGTGGGTAACCATGATGAGCTGTAGGCAATCAGTGGCAGCAGAATTTTATTTGACCACTATCTGAAGACTCATAGCCCAGCAGATTCCCCACTCCATCATTATGATCAAACCAGCAACAGCAGTTCAGAGGCTAGCAATTCTGTGATGAGCAGCTCACCCTCTGACCCCTCCCCAAAGGCATCCACCATCCACAAGGCACAAATCAGGAGAATACCTCTCAATTGCTGACAAGTGCAGTTCCAACAATAATCAAGAATCTCAATGCCGGTCAGGATAAAGCAGTCTCTTTAACTGGCAGATCATCCACCATCTTAAACAATTGCTCTCTGCACCATCAACACACAATGGCAGCAATGTGTACCATCTACAATGTGCAAAGCAACAACTTCCAAGGCTCCTTTAACAGCATCTTCCAAACCGTGACCTCTACCATTCAGAGAACCAGGGCAGCAAATGCCCTAGAGCACTCCTAGCTGCAAGTTTTCCTTCAAGTTACACACTATTCTGACTTGGAACCAGATCACTATTCCTTCACGATTACTGTGTCAAAAATGTGGAAGCTTCTTCAAGCACAATTGAGTAACACCACATGGACCGCTTTGATTCAAAAGGCAGCTCACCTCCACCTTCTCAAGGCTAGTTAGGGATGGATGTTGCTCCTTCCATCAATGCCCACATCCAGGAAAATACTTTTCAAAAACTTCAACTGAGTGGCACTATGCATAAATATTGGGTAATATTAAGGGAGATTGAGTAGATTGTTTTCTTTGGAGCAGCAGAAATTGAGGGGGTCATAATTGAAATGTATAAAATTATGACAGGGTAGTGTCACAACACAGGAAACCAAATCTGCTTCATCAATCATTGGATTCACAACAAAGTGATCTTAGAACATTCAAAGACCCTCAAAATTGCTCAATTGTTCCTAATCACACTGTACAAATAACAATTCTTCAATACGACAAACTACAAGGCAATTCAATTAATATACACAATCAAAGACCAAATCTTATTTGAATATGAAACCCCACTCTGAGAATCTTCAACAAGGCAATAACTCAAGAAAATCTACAAAACCAAAAAAGGCTTCCTGGTCCACCAGCTTCTAAAGCAAAATTGCCTCATGCCCAAAACTGAGAGCAAGCCATTTCACTCTTTTTTTTTATTTGTTTTTTTTAACACTCTCTGTGGCTAGCTGGCCACCACTGCTCCTCCCTTGAATGATCAATTCAACATCTAACTTATCTTCTGCACTTTTTTAAAACAAGCTGCTATTCAAAGTTCAATTCTCAACTGCAACTCTCAATTCCAAACCAAAAATGAGAAAAATAAAAGAAAAAAAGTGATGATCTCAGTAGTAGACAGGAAGAACACTCGCCCCTTGATCAGGGAGCATAGATTTAAGATAAGGGGCAGACACTTAGAGGGGATCTGTGGGATGTTTTTCACCCAGAAGTTGGTGGGAATCTGTAATCACTGCCTGCAAGGATAGTAGAGGCAGGAACCCTCATAATATTTAAGAAATTTTTGATATACACTTGTGGTGCCAATGCATACAGTCCTCTTGGCCAAGTGATGGAAAATGGGATTTGAATAGTTAGATGCTTGTTTTTGACAGGTACAAGCTCAGTAGGCTGAAGAGCTTTTTTCTGTCCTGAAGACCTTTATAACTAATAAATAGCTGGTAACCAGGAACAAGGCAATCATTGAATCAAACAATGCAAACAATATCACAATCATTAGACTTTAGCAGATTCCATTTGAGTACCAGCAAATCTTTGAACCAGTTAGTGCCTTAAACCCCCTGCCATGGACAGATTGGCCATTGAGTGTTTGATGCAAGGTTTTTTTATTTCAAAAATTTACTTTATTCATAAAAAAAATTTTGTATATACATAGTCACACAGTTCAGTTCTGTACAATAGCATTTCAAGCAAACAAACAAACATTGGAGTTTAACACTATCCAAACAAACGAAAGGCATCTCTTACTTGAACCAGACTGTATCTACATGCATTTGAAGCACCAGACGGATCTGATAACTGAACGGATCTCCATTTAACTTCAACAGGAAGACCTCAGTCTTTCCCCAGTGTGCCTTGGCAGCAGCTGCTCCAACCTTTACTGCGTCCCTCAACACATAGTCGTGGATCTTGGAATGTGCCAGTCTGCAACACTCATTTAACGTTATCTCCTTGTTCAGGAAGATCAACAAGCTTTAGGCAGACTAAAGAGTGTCCTTAACTGAGTTGATAGGTTAAATAGTGGTTGGGCTGATGGTACCAGACCTAAAGACTGTCAATGTTACCTAATTCAGAGATATAATATTTATTTTCTTGATACTTTTTCCTTACCTTATTTTCCATATTACATTTTGAAAACTGAGCTTTCAATTCATTTTTATTTTTTCTAAAGTTAAAATCAACATAAACTTTAAAAACCCATAGTATATTGGTGTGTGTTGGCTATAAATCCATTTAAATTTGTAACCAGACTGCTAGATTAATGTTGAGCTCTTAATTTTCAAATGTTATCTGCTTTTTAACACTATATCAGGAATAGCCAAAATATTCACATTGCATTAAGGGCTATTTTGATAAATCTGGATCTCTGACTTTCATGGTTCATCTGCCAGAAAGACTTTGAATGTACACCTTCTGTGATATTCTGTATTTTAAAAAACACACTCATATTTATCAACCCAGAGGAATGGTTGCTGGATCTACTATGAAGGTAAAATGCAGCAATTTAATCCCCAGAGCCAAGCACAAAAGTAAATAATTGCTCTCAGGATATTGTTATTGTTTGCTGACACTTATTTTAGCACTACTCTTCTAACAGGGAGGTGAGGTTCTTATAAAAGTGAGATTATGGCAAGAGAAACAATTACTGGATGTTTTTGACTGAGAAACAATTACTGGATGGTGTTATCAATGCAAAAATATAGAAACATATCAGATTTTAGTTCTAACAACAAAGGAAATGACATAACAGAAACAGAAATTGTGAAACTCAGCAGGTCTGGCAGCATCTGTGGGAAGAAAGCAGAGTTAACATATTGAGCCTGGTGACACTTCATGGGAACTGCCCTGACATGAAACATTGACTCTGCTTTCTTCCCACAGATGCTACAAGACCTGCTGAGTTTCACCAGCAATTTCAGTTTTTGTTTCAGATTGCCAGCATCTGCAGTTGCGTGTTTATTTCAGTACATGACACAACAGCTTTTGGTCAGTTTTAGAAAACATTAGAGGGAATATATGATTTGTCTGTTTGAAAGTAACAGAAAATGAAGAGCACGAACAAGTGCAACAGTTTTGGTTATAGCACCTACAGCAGTAGATATGTTTAGAACCTAGTTCCTAGTTCACTGCTCATAGTTCAAAATGGGTCCCACAGGTAAATTGATACTATCAATTCAAAAATAAGAAGTTTCATGGCAATATTCAAGAATTCCACATGCAGTCTTTTACAGATGGAACCAGTATAAAACAATTCAAATTCTCATGTAGATTATCAGCAGTTTTTTTATTTTTTCCTCATCATCAAATTTATGAAAACAAGCGTTCCAACTTTTGTGTATGATTTTATCAACAGCTTGGTAGGAGCTATTCTATTTACTTTCATAAAATTAAACATTGTCAGAAACCAAGATGTGCTCAATGTATCTCTGTTTCTGATATATTGATGTTTTGGTACATGTTTCCTCACAGATACAGAAGCAGAAAGGAAATCACTAAAGGAGCATGTGTACCCCAAGTTGCGGGAATTCTGCAGGGAAAACTATGGGCTTGAATTCCAGGTAATGGACTCTTGAATTGTAATGGCTCATGATGGTAATGTTCATAACGCTAATCAGATAGCATCACTTTTTTCCATCCCTCCTCCAGCTGAAAGTGAGTTTAGCATCCTCCACCCTAGCACCTTCAGTGACACGTATGTGAGTTCTCTGCTACAGTTCCAGCAAAGTGTGAGAAACGAAACTCACTCACTTCAATAATTTCAGTCCGAGACAAGATCTGAATCAGTAGTATCTTTTATTACGCTCTTGCAAGAGGGGTGTTGTGTCCACTGTCCAGAAGGCAGGCAGACACACACACACACTAAATTCAACGAGTACACAATATTTATGTATTTCGTTTCTCTTCCCTCCTCCCATTGCTCCTCCCCTGTTTACATCTGTTTCTAATCTAAACCCGGCTGTTCGTCTCTGAACTCATCCGGCCTTGTCCGTGACAAAATGTTTATCTCTGGCCTCACAAGGCTGTTTGACCACCTCCCTCTGTGGTCTTATTGTTATTTATCCTTCTTCACTGCCATCTGTTTCCATGCTTACCAAAAAATTCTTTCCTTCTATCCTTTTTTCACACCAAGCTTTATGACCTCTTAATGGTGGTCCTTTTTGTTTGTTTTTGCAGAACCGGGAAACAGATGCTTATAGAACATAGAAGAATACAGCGCAGTACAGGCCCTTCGGCCCTCGATGTTGCGCCGATCCAAGCCCACCTAACCTACACTAGCCCACTATCCTCCATATACCTATCCAATGCCCACTTAAATGCCCATAATGAGGGAGAGGAGAAAGTGAGGTCTGCAGATGCTGGAGATCAGAGCTGGAAATGTGTTGCTGGAAAAGTGCAGTAGGTCAGGCAGCATCCAGGGAACAGTAGAATCGACGTCCAGTGCCTCCACATCATTCCTATAGTATGGCAACCAAACCTGCACACAATACTCCAGATGCGGCTGCACCAGAGTCTTATACAACTGCAAGATGACCTCAGTACTCCGGGACTCCATTCCTCTACCAATAAAAGCCAGTACGGCATATGCCTTCTTCACCGCACTATTTACCTGGGTGGCAACTTTCAAAGATTTGTGTACATGGACACCAAGATCTTTCTGCTCATCCACACTACCAAGTATCCGACCGTTAGCCCAGTACCTGTTAGCTTGTAACTGTTTGTACAGACATATCTTACTCAACCGACACCCACCTCCCCCGGTAGCCCACACCGAGCCTTGTGATTTTTGCAGAAAGAACAACGTGTACAATTCTTTTCCTTACAAAAGTTATTCTGGAAGGGAGAAATTCAGTGCACAGTCCAGGCTCATACATTGAATTGTAATTTGCAATGATTCAATTTTTGAGCAGAAAATTTGCACCTTCATATAATCAGGAGTATTTCTAGGTTCTAGGTGGGAATTTATCTGGTAAATCTTTTCCAAGTTCAATATTACACCAAAAGTCAAATTTAGACCTCAAACTAATAGCTTTCAAATAAGCTAAAATAGCTTAAATGAAAAAGGCAGCTGTAAAATTGTGACATTTATTTATCAAACTTCTGATATCGCTTGCTGATTATTTCATATTCATTCATGGGATATGGACACCGTGGGCAGCGCCAGCATTTATTTCCTGTCCCTAGCTGCCCTTGAGCAGGTGACGGTGAGCAACTTGAACCACTGCATTCCATGTGCAGTTGGTAGATCTACAATGTCATTAGGGCTGGAATTCCAGGATTTTGACCCAGTGACACTGAGGAAATGGTGGAATATTCCAAATTCAGGGTGGTGAGTGGTTTGGAGGAGAATTTGCAGGTGGTTGTGTTTCCATGTATCTGCTGCCCTTGTCCTTGTAGTTGGAAACAGTCCTGGATTTGGAAAGTGCTATACAAGGAATCTTTGTGAATTGATCAGTAGCCTTGAGCATCAATATGGGAGGGAGCAAGTATTTCTGGATGTGGTAACAATCAAGGGGGTTGCATTCCCCTGGCTGGTATCAAACTTCTTATTAGAATTCTAGAGTAATTAGTTCACAAATTAAATGTGATACGATAGTGATGGCAGGAGGGGTGATATGAAGCTGCTGCAGCATGTGATACATTGGACACAAAGTGATCCAGTTTGAACATCTCGGTCATAACACAGAATTGCAAAATTATTATCATGAAGTAAAAAAGCATTTGGCTCATTGTCCTAGTATCTAGTAGCAATTTCCTGCTCTTTCCCCACATCACTGCAGACTATTGCGATCCAAAAGGCCATCCAGTGCTCTCTCAAATGCATCAATTGAACCTGCCTCCACCACATTACCAGTCTGTGCATTACATACTTTCACAACTGAAAATATTTTTCCTCACATCACCATTGCTTTGTTTGCATATCACTTTAATTCCATGTCATGGTGGTTCAGTGGTTAGCACTGCTGCCTCACAATGTCAGGGACTAAAGCCCAATTCCAGCCTCAGGTGACTGTGTAGAGATTGCACATTCTCCCCTTGTCTGCGTGGGTTTCCTCCAGGTGCTCTGATTTTGTCCCACTACCCAAAGATGTGCAGATTAGATGGATTAGACATGCTAAATTGCCCATAGTGTTCAGGGATGCATAGGTGAGGTGTATTAGCCATGAGAAATGCAGGGTTACAGGGATCTAGGGTAGGGCAGTGGGTTTAGGTGGGATGTCCTTCAGAGAGGTGGTGTGGACTCAAGGCATCGAATGGCCTGCTTCCTGTTTTTTGTTGTCCTTGTCATAAAATGACAAAAAGGAGGAAAATGAAATGGAAAATTAACAAATTTAACATTTACTGTGAAATCTGAAATGCTTTTCTACATTTAATACTGTGCTGAACTTTGCAAACAATTTGCAGTCGAGGAGACAGCTTGTCTTTGTTTGAACTTTGTAAACATTCAAGCTAAGGGAAAACATAAGAACAGTATGACAACAACAAGGGAATGAAAAAAATAACAACTCAAGTCTTCCCAGTCTTTGTCTTTGAGAGTGTGATAAGAATGGTATAAGAAGAGTATCTGAATTATACTCAAGTGCCCTTACACAAGGCATTTTTGCCAAGTGTATTGGTCCCTCTGCATGCAGAGGTTAAAAAATAATAAAGTTCTTTTCCTTTGCTCTTGCTAATAGTTGAGTTGAGTCCATTTAATTTCCATGACACTTCCACACTGTATGTCCTCTTGTACTTCTTTCTTTTCCAAGCAGACTCTGTTCAGCCTGTTCATGATTTTGAAAAGCCCAATCAATTCTCCTTTGATCTGTCTCTTCTCCAGAGACAACAGTTCCAACTTCGGTCTATCTTCATAGCTGAAGTTTCTCATTCCTGGAATCATTCTAGTAAATCGCTTCCGCATTCTCTCCAGTGCATCCACATCTTTCCACAGTATCCAGTTGAGGTCCAACACATATGTCTTGTACAATTTCAACATCAGCTCCTTGCTCTTGTACTGTGGGCCTGTAGCAATAAAGCCAAGAACACTGCCTGCTTAAGTGTTTGCAGTTCATGAAACTTTGGATCTGAGTTGAGGAGCTGGAGTCCAAGCTGCAGAAATTGCAGCACATCAGTGAATGGGGGAGAGATTACCTGGAGACTTTGCTGGAGGATGCTTTCACACCTCTCAGATTAGGCCACTCAAATTTGGACAATGCTGGACAGGAAGCTGTGACTGCAGGTGAGGCACGATTGGGCACCCTGGAGGTGGTGTTCAAGGAGATTCATCTCCTCCAATTGTCCAACAGTTATGAGGTTCTTGCAAGCCGAAAAGGCAAAGAGAGACTGCAGGGAGTCTGCGAGAAATGACCACAGCACCATAGGAGATAGAGCCATTCCAAAAGAGAAGCAAATGGGAACATTGCACAGAGGAACCTCGATTATCCGAATACCAATTATCTTAAAATTGGATTATCTGAAGGATATCTCGAGGTCCCAGAAACATTACATCAAAGACGTGTGTCCAACACTGATCGCGTCTTTTGTTTACAGTGATTAAATGTGCTGCTGAGAACAGTCCTGGAGTAATGAAAGTGCAGGCTCCGTCTCTAAATAACTGACCTTCCACACCCCCCCGCCCCCACACTTGCCCTGGAGTTCTACACAGGGACATACCCTAAAACCCTCTTCCCCAGATAATCTCTCCAACATTGTCCTGTACAGGGCAAAGGTGGAACCTGTCAAAACATTACAGTAAAAGGTTGGGTGTGTGGCTGTATGTGTGCACGTGCACTATTTGGAGACGCACCCCTCAAAAGGCAGTAGCAGCAGCAGCAAACTTGTTGTGGGTGTCCAGTCTGGTGTTGGGAGCGGATGGGGGAGCAGGCACACGCGGTGTGTGCTGCTGCCTAGCCTGAATGGGGAGCAGACTTCATAGAAAACTCTGAGCCCCAGAGGAAAGGCATTGAATCGATTAACCAAATAATCAATTATCCAAACAAAATATCTGCCCATCTCATTCGGATAATCGAGGTTCGTCTGTAATGGTTTGAGATTGTATTATTAGGAGTATAGTTACTGTTCTCATCATCTTGATCAGGAGTTCTGAAAGATGTGTTTCCTGCCCAGAGTTAGGATTAAGAATTTCTGCTCAGGGCTGGAGAGGATCATGGACTGGGAAGGTCGGGACCCAGTTGTTGTCACCATGTTGGTACCAATAACATTGATAGGGACTAAAAAGAAGTTCCAGTGAAAGAATTTGAAGTGTCAGGAACTTATTTAAAAGGCTCCAAGGTAGTAACCTCAGGATTATGACCTGAGCCATGCCAGAATTGGCATCGAGTAAATAAGGTCAGTGAGTTAAATATGTGATTCAAAGATTGAGGAAGGTGGAATCGGTTTCAGTTCATGGGACAGTACTGGATGGAAGGCAGTGGGAGACAGACTTCAGTAGAACTGCTCTGGGGCCAGTGTTCTGGCATATTGAATAAGTGGGACTTTAGTGAAGGCTGTCAACCAAGTAAACCTGGGGGGGGGGGGGTGGTTGTCAGAGAGGAAACAGGTGGAATCGGTTTCAGTTCATGGGACAGTACTGGGTGGAAGGCAGTGGGAGACAGACTTCAGTAGAACTGCTCTGGGACCAGTGTTCTGGCATATTGAATAAGTGGGACTTTAGTGAAGGCTGTCAACCAAGTAAACCTGGGGGGGGTGGGTGGTTTGTCAGAGAGGAAACATCAGTTACAGGGAAAAGCATCGGGTGCCATTACAGGGATTATGTCACCACAGTCTTACTAGACCATAGGGTCGTTCTCTCATTAGAGAGAGAGATGACTGGTGGTGATTTAACCTGAGGGCTGCTAGACCTCGGGCAAGGGAAGCAGTTGAGAAGGAGAGTCTTTCATGGTAACCTCAGCTGGCCGGGAATTGAACCCACGCCATCAGCATCACACTGCTTCGCAAACAACCGTCCAGCTGGTGCCATTCAAATCCAGAATAGTGCAGGAAGAGATAGTGTACAAGCATTGAACCAAAACAAGCAACAAATAGGGTCAAAGGAGGAAAGGATAGAAAAATGGCTCTTCACTTAAATACCCATTGTATTTGGAAAAAGTAAGTGGCACAAATAGGGGTGAATGTTGCAATCTTAATGCCATTACAGAGTCATGATTACAAGGAGATCAAAGCTGGGAAGTAAATATTCAAGGGTATGTGAATTTTTGAAAGCCAGGCAGGAAGGAAAGGATGGTTGGCAGGTTTGTGAGTATGAGATGGAATAAGTGCAAACAAGAAATAATCTTGGATCGGAAGATGTAGAATCCATATGGTTTGAAATAAGAAATAATAAGGGAGGAAGTTGGGAGTAGTTTACAGCCACTTAAAATTAGCTATACTGCAGGACAGAGAATGCTTCAGGCCATAATGAGAGCATGTTAAAAAAGCAACTTATCAGTGATCCATGGAAGAATTCATAGAATGTATTCAGCACACTTCAAAGAACAATATTTTATTGATTCAAACAGGGATCTGGCTATTTTAGGTCTGATAATGTGCAGGTTTAATAAATGACCTCAGAGTAAAAGGTCCCCTGGGAAACAGCGACTGTAACATGTTAGAATTCAGCATTCAGTGTGAGAACAAGAAACGTGGGTCAGAAATAAAGGTGCTGAACAAATCAGGGTAATTGTTACAAAAGAGGGCAAAGCTGGTTAGAGTGGACTGAGGATGGAATTTAGCAGAAAAATGGTTCAGGTATAATGCATAGGTGTTAAAGAAAATGGTACATGACTCACAACGAAGAAATATCCCAGTGAGAAAGAAGGATTCTTGGAAGAGAATCACTAACCATGGCTAACTGAGGTAGTTAAGGATAGTATGAAATCAAAACAAAACAAATGCATAAAATGTTGGAAAGGTTAATGGCAACCAAAGGATTGGGAAGGATTTAAAAACCAACAAAAGATGACCAAACAAAAAAAAGTTGGAGAAAATAAAATTCAAGGGCCAACGAGCAAGTAAGAGCTTCCTTAAGTGTATAGCAAAGGAAGAGAAAGTGAACCTAGGTGCCTTAGAGAATGAGGGCAGTGAAAGAACAATAGGGAACCATAAATTACAGAGGAGCTGAATAAATCTTCACGGAGAAGTCAATAACAGCAATCCAAAGTATTAATTAATCATAGGACAAAATGCAAACATAATAACTATCATTCAAGAAAATGAACCAGGGTAACTAATGTGGCTAAATGGGGATACTTTACTCGACCTGATGGGTTACATTTTAGGAAACTAAATGCAGCAGCTACAGAGATAGTGATGCTGTTGGAGTGATCTTCCAAGGGTCATTAGAGTTGGAAAAATCCTGGTGAATTAGAAAACTGCCAGTGTAACACTTTTATGTTTAAAATCAAAAGAGACAAAAAACAAGAGCTCAAGGCTGGTTAGCTTAACATCTGTCATTTGGCAAACATTAGCAGAGCATTTAAAAATACATAATATGATCAAGCTGAGTTAACATAGCTTCAGGAAGGGGAAATCCTGACAAATTTATTAGAATTCTTTGAGAAGGTACAGAAAAGGATCGATAAAAGGGAACCAGGAGATGTATTCAGATTTTTAAAAGGTGTTTGATCAGGTATTGCACATAAGACTACTTCATAAGAGCCCAGGGATTTGGAGGCAGTATGTTAGCACATCTAGAGGGCTGGTTATCTAAAATAGGACAGAGGGTAGTGAATTTTCTTTACAACAGAGATTGTAGAGGCTGAGTCATTAACTACATTCACAGCTAATATTGGCAAATTTTTAATCATTAAAGGAATCAATGGTTATGAGGAAAAGGCAGCAACGTAGAACTGAGGATTATCAGATTGACTATGGTCTCATTGAACGATAGTGCAGACTTGATGTGCTGAATGGCCTCCTTCTATTCCTATGTTTTATGGTGTTATATTGATAGTTTGAACTGCTCTTCTGTCAAGCAAGATTCTTCTGAAGAGAGTATTCTCACAATTTTAATGTTATGTTATTTTGTTGCAGCAAGTACTTATTTTCATAAGTAGCCTGATCTTCTGAATTTGTTTGAAACATCCCCTACTTTATTACTGATTTCTACCCCCAGAGGAGTTCATTTCTTCTTCCTACACCCAAGACAGATTCCGCCTCTTGTGAAAGCATCTATTTATTGAGACACAAAAGTGCTGATTCTCACTTTTACCGTCTCATGTCAGTAGAAAATTGACATTCTCATATGGGTACTTCAGACTCTGACTGAGTCTGAGATTGGGACACAACTCAGCCACCGGATTCGCCCAGCATCATAAGCCACAACCATATCATTTGTGAGAAGATTGACAGAAATCTCAGGGAAATAACCTCAACAGTGATCAGGAGGATAACTGTTAGGGCTCTGCCTCTTTATGATTATTTATTTATTCCACAATAAAGTGTGTTATTAAACTAACATATTCACAAACCACCAATATTTATCAAAACTAATCTTGGTGTAGTGCAAACACACAAATTGTTAGGCTTATGGTTAAGATGGGCATTGAATTACTGAAAATATTTCATATAACTAAATAAGCAATAATCCTTATCCATTGATGAGATCATGATGTGGAAGTACTGGTGTTGGACTGAGGTGGACAAAGTCAGAAGTCATACGACACCAGGTTAGAGTCCAACAGGTTTATTGGAAATCCCAAGTTTTCAGAGCGCTGCTCCTTCATCTGGTGAAGTGACTTCACCTGACGGAAGGGTCAGTGGTATGAAAGTTTGTGATTTCAAATAAACCTGTTGGACTCTAACTTGGTGTCGTGTGACTTCTGACTTTGGTAAGATCTGATAGAGGATTTTTCTAAACTGTACTTCTTTTTAAAGCCATGGAAACGGGGTAAATTGTCAAACTACAAATAGAATATGCTAATCAGAAGTGACATATTCTTTTGCATATCCCAGATAAGAGAAACTTACATCAGAATATAAGTATACAAGAAATAGGAGCAAGACTAGACTATTGGACTCTTCAAGCCTTTTTTATCAAATAACTCCACTTTCATGCCCATTACTCATGAACCATGACATTCCTGTAAATCAAAAAACCTGACTGCACAGTGTAGAATATATTGAATTCTCCATCGACTTCTCTCTGAGACAGACAATTCTATGATATTTGTGGGTCCAAGGACTCTGCCAGTATTCCTTTTTACTTTCACAGTCAGATTTCAACTGCACTGCATATTTCTAGGTGGGAATTCCCATCCTGGCTCCTTCATGACTCAAAGTTTCCCTTGGGTGCAGGATAGTTGGAGAAGATCAAACCATGCGTTCTTTTGCAACACCCAGTGTGCCGTGTCCTGAGATTTTAAAAATCTGGCAGAACAAGTCTGGCCACATTGACAACTGTTGCCAAAGTTGGGTTTAGTTTGGCAGTTGGTTAAGAGGTTAAGGTGCCCGGTGTGGGAGATACCAGAGGAGTAGCATAGCTAAGTGATGGAGTGCTAAGAGTAGGTTAGGGTCCGGGAGGGGAGGCTGTATCAGGTTCAGCAGAAGAGTGGGGTGTCGGGGTTATGGGGGGAGTGGACAGTGGGGAATGAAGTGTTGCGACTAGTAAAGAAAGGGGATCAGGTGTTGAGTCTGGCTATGAGGAGGGTATGTCAGGACCACAGGTGTTTCACTCAGCAGGGTTGTGGCAAATTTCAGAGCCAGCAGTAAGGAAAGGGTGTCAGGACTGATGAGGGAGACAGTGTTATCAGTGCTGGGGTGAGAAGATGGGGGTGTCAGTCTGGCAGGGGTGGTGGAAGCGTGCTGGGTTAGAGGGATTACTTATTACAAGGAGGTTGTTGTCAGGGCTCCAGGCAGTGGAGGGAACGGGGGTTCTGGTGTGAGGGATCAGGGAGATATAGTTGTGGGGCAGTGTGATGAGTCGATGACTCAATTTACCCAGCTTGGTTTTTAATGTTTAACCTTTTTATGGGTAATTATTACTTTACCAGAACCTTCCAAATTCTCTGCCTTTAATGAATTGTTTTGGAGGATTACCAGATACAGGGGAATTGACTATTAAGGTAGGCTGCTCCAATGACTATCTAGCCATCAGAATATTTTGGTCATTATATCCCTTTGCAGTTTCTTTGGCCGGATGGTCCCTTCCCCACTCCTGGCAGGTTTGAAGACAGGGTACACAAAAATCTAGTGATTGGTCTTCTTAGCACCCTGCCAGCTCACAATTTGACTCACATTATACGAGCACACATGTTGACATTGGTGGGTCCTCCAATCCTTGGGCTTATTGAAACCCTGAAGTGGCTAATTAATTTGACCTGTGATGGGGAGAGTCCCATGCTAACTGGGAAAACTGGCAACTTTGGCTGCACAGACTGATGTCAGGAGGTCTCCTTTGTACACCAGCGAGCAAAGTTGTTACAAGAAACAGGTTAAAAAAAAGGTTAATTAAAGATTATTAGCTTAAGTGGCTGCGCCACTGGTTTGCAATATACAATGATGCTAATTCCCACACCAATTGCAGTCACCGTGAAGATCCTCTTTTCAATCTCACCCTTCACCTGAGGCATTGTTACCTTCAGGTTAAACCATCACCAGTCATCTTTCTCTGATGAGAGAGCAGTTCTATGGGACTTTGGTAACAATAGCTTTTATTTGAATACACATGGTATTGACAATAATCCAGATGAATTGTTGAGGTAAATGATTTAGATCTAATCATCATTACAAAAACATATGGTTAAAGAGATCAAAGGTGCAAAATTAAATTCAAAGTTAGTCAAAATTTCAAAAAGACAGGTAGAATGGCAGATGGTAAGGGTAACCTATACACTAAAGGAATCATAAAAGCTTTAGTGGAAACATTTCTGGCCTCAGAAGAGTATGAAGCAGAAAATCGGTAAGGATGGAAATTAAAATAGCAAGAAACAGAAAACTCTGCTGGGAGTAGTTTATACTCCTTAACATAGTATGAAATTGCACAACACACTGTACAAGAAATCAGTGGAGTTTGCAACAAAAGCAATGTGATAATTTGGAGGTACTTTAATCTTCACACAGTCTGAGGTAATCAAATTGGTAAGAATGCTCTTGAAGATAGCTTTGCAGTAGTTTTCATGACAGTTATTTGAAGAAACACCTTGTGGAACTGATCAGTGATAAAGCTATAATAGATACAGTATTATGAAATGAAGTCTAGTTAAATAGAGATGTTGTCGAAAAGGATCATTACACCATTGCATTCCATGTTAATTTTGGCATGGCATACTCCAAACACAAATGACAATATTAAACTTAAAGAAAGCCAATTATGTAGGTATGAGTGGAGAAGTGACTAAGACTAATTGGGTGAATAGATTACAAGGCATGTCTGTTAATGAGCTGTGGGCGACACATTGAAAAATTAAAAATATTCAACACAAGCTAATTCCTTTGAAAAACAAAATCTCAGCAAGAAATACCCTTAGCCTAGTGTTATCATCACTAGACTTTAAATCCAGAGACCTAGGTAATATTCTGGGGACCCAGGTTCAAATTTTGCTGTGGCAAATGGAATTTAAATTCAATAAAAATCTGAGATTAACAACGTAATGATGATCATGAACAATTACCAGATGTTGGAAAAACCTATCTGAGTCACTAATGTCTTTTAGGGAAAGAAATCTGCCACTTTACCCGGTCTGGCGTACATGTGACTCGAGACCCATAGCACTGTGGTTGACACTGAACTGCCAGCTGGGTAATTAGTGATGGGCAAAGAATATTGGCCTGACTAGCGACATCCATATGATATGAATGAATTTAAAAATTCCATGGCTTACTCAAGAAACGAGGATGGTATTTGATCAAAATAAGAGGCTTATAATAATAACAAAGAGTGACAAGCTTGAAGATTAGAATTGGTTTAAAAACAGGCAAACCAAAAACACTCAATAAAAAGAAGGAAAGTAAAATATGAGAGTAAATTGTCCCAAAATCTAAAATAGATTGTGACAGACTTAATAAGTAGATGAAAAGGTAAAGGGTATCCAAAGTAAATGCCGGTCCATTAGAAGCAGAGACGGGAACCATTGTGGGGAATGAAGAACTGGCCAAGGCATTCAATACATAATCTGTTCACCTTTATAACAGCAGATACAAGTTTCTTATCAGAACTAGATGGTAAATGGATAAAAACAAAATCAAGAAAATTAATATTAACAGGCAAAGAGAGGCAGAAGCCTAAAATCCAACAAATCCTACTCTTGTCAAATTTTGGAAAAGATGGCTGCAGAAAAGAGCTAGTGGATGTGCTGGGTGTGATTTTCCAAAATTCCTTCAACTGAGACATTCCGATCAGTTTGGAAATTCACAAATAATACACCTTTTGCTGAAGGAAGGCCAGAGAGAGAAAACAGAGAATTATGTGCCAGTTAGCCTAATGTCATTTTGTTGGGAAAATGCTGAAATCTATTAATAAAAAAAGCATTAACAAATGCACTTAGAAAAATACAGTATGACTAGAACAAATGAACGTAGCTTTACAAAAGAAAATCATGTTTGTCACATCTATTGCCATTTTTGCGGATATAATTAGATAGATAAAAGGAGAAATAGTAGACGCAGTATACTTGAATTTCCAAAAGGCATCCAACAAGGCACCACACAAAAAGTTAATAATAAAGAAAGCATAGTTCGAAGTTTGGTCCACAGTAAGGAAACAGAGCATGGGCATAAATGGGACAATTTTAAGTTGATAAGTAATGAAAAAGGGAGTGCCACAAATGTCAGTGTTGGGGCTTCAGTCATTTACAGGTTATGTTAATAAATTAGGTGATGAGAGACAATAATGTATCTAAGTTTGCTGATGATACAAAACTTGGTTAGAAAAAGGTAAGCTGTGGGGAGGACACAAAAAGGCTCCAAGGAGAAACTATACAGGGTTAAATGACTCGGTAACAAAATGGCAGACAGTTTATAATGTAGGGAACTGTGAAGTTATTCACCTCAATCATAACAGAAAAACAGAATATATCCTAAAAGTGTGAAACCCGAAATTAAAAAAGTTCAGAGAGACTTGGATGTGCCTGTGTAAGGAACACAGAAAGTTAGCATTCAGGTACAGCAAGGAATTAGGAAAGCAAATGGCATGTTGGCCTTCATTGCAGGAGAACTGAAGGACAGGAATAAAGAGGATCTTGCTACAGTTGTATGGAATTTTATGAGACTGTATTTGGAGTTCTTCATTATAGTCTCCACATTTATATCACCACTGATCTACCATATTACTCTTTTATTTTCCAGTCAACTTTAATTGAACCTTTCTTCATAAATTTATAATTGCCTTTATTTATGTTAAGGACATTAGTTTCAGACTTAAGTTTCTTGTTCTCAAGCTGAATATGAAATACTATCATGTTAAGATAATTCTTGCCAAAAGATTTCTTACTTGACATCAATAATTAATCTTGTCTCAATATTAATTTTCTAAAATAGCTAATTGGCTGATTGGCAATGTATTGCTCTAAAAAGGGGCAGCATGGTAGCTCAGTGGTTAGCACTGCTGTCTCACAGCACCAGGGACCCCGGCGACTGTGTGGAGTTTGCATGTTCTCCCCATGTCTGCGTGGGTTTCCTCTGGGTGCTCCAGTTTCCTCCCATAATTCAAAGATGTGCAGGCCAGGTGAATTGGCAATGCTAAATTGCCTATAGTGTTAGGTGCATTAGTGAGGGGTATATAGGGTGGGGGAATGGGTCTGGTTGGGTTGCTTTTCGGAGGGTCGGTGTGGATGTGTTGGGCTGAAGGCCCTGTTTCCACACTGTAGAGATTCTATGAAAGATGAATTAGTATTACTTTGAAAGTCTGTATTTGGACTGTGTCATTTACATCCAATATATTATTGCAGTCTGTTGCAGAATTCAGTAATAATCTGCTCAAAATCGTGAACTTTTAGGGCTACATTTTATGCTTCCTCGTTGGCAGATGTAAAAGTGGTGAAGCTTTTAAAATCTAATATTTGCCCTGCCCACCACCACCTGCTGGCCTATCCCATCTCAAAACTTACAAGGATGGCAGGGGTGTTGTGAGCCCCTGGGCAAACTGGGGTGGGGGGGAAATCTTCCTTCCTGTACCCACAAAAGGCGCTTGTATCCTCCAAGATTATTTTTTCCACTTTATCCACCTCACCTCCCCAATCCACACTGGCTTCTCAAAGCCATACAGAACTGCAGTTACGCCTAGCACACCCCCATCCCTGGCCCCACCCAAGTCCCAGGCAATCTAAACCTCTCTTCATTACAACTGAGTTACATAAGGAAGTGTTGGGCCAAATGACCTTTGGCTTGGTAAAAGAGATAGGTTTTGATTTATCTGTTAAAGGAGGAAAGCATTCTGGAGAGGCAAGGAGAAAATTCCAGGAATTGGATCTTTGAGAACTGAAGGCAGAGTCCACAATGATGGAGCAATTAAAATCAGAGATGGTCAGGAAACCAGAATTAAATGAGTGCAGATATTTCAGTGGGTTGTGAGGCTAGACTAGATTAGTGAGCTAATGAGAGTGAGGCCATGGGGGCGATTAGAAAATAAGCATAAACATGCAAAAACTAAAATGTTGCTTTACCAGGAGACAAGTGTAGGTCAACAAATACAGGGGTGAAAGGAAAATAGGATTTGTTGCAATTTAAGACATGGGGATGAGTTTTGAATGACCACGAATTTGCAGAGTGTAGAAAGTAGGAGACCCACAATCGTTGACTACTTTTAAAACAGGTAGATTTCTTGAGCAACAAAGAGGCCATAGTTGTCTGTGGTAGAACAGAATGCAGAAGTGGATTCACAATCAGAGGAGCTATGGTCTTATTGAATGGTGGAACAGACTCAAAGTGCTGAATAGACTATGCCTGGTCTTAATTCATATACTCACATGGCCAGCCAGACAATCATCCTCATACAGAGGTTGGTTGTTTTATTGTATATGCATTAGTTTATTTATGTCAGTTGGTGATACTATGCATGTATCAGTGAACACACTTTCACAGACATTTTCTAGCCTACACCTGCCGCCTGTTCTAGGTGGGATTCACCTGTAAAGGAACCCAAATGCAAAATAATCTATTTTTGTCTGTATTGTGCTGCAGTTGATTCTGTATGGAAAAACATAACTTTTTTTCTCAATTAAGAAATAAACAGAGCTAATAAATACATATTATGATGTGCAAGCATTCTGATACGATATTGAGGACAGACTGACGGGCAGAGGGGGTGGGGTAGCCATGTTGGTAAGGGATAATATTCAGTCCCTTGCGCGGGGGGACCTAGAATCAGGGGATGTAGAGTCAGTGTGGATAGAGCTGAGAAATACTAAGGGTAAAAAGACCCTCTTGGGAGTTATCTACAGGCCACCAAACAGTAGTCCGGATGTCGGAGCTGAAATCAGGAGCTGAAATTGGCCTGTCGCAAAGATGTTACTACAGTTGTTATGGGGGATCTCAACATGCAGGTAGACTGGGAGAATCAGGATGGTATTGGACCTCAAGAAAGAGACTTTGTGGAGTGCCTCAGAGATGGACTTTTAGAACAGCTGGTGCTGGAGCCGACCAGGGAGAAGGCAATTCTGGA
>NC_057710.1:99213674-99218567 GCF_004010195.1 Chiloscyllium plagiosum | reverse complement strand
AGAAACTTGTTCACCCAGAGAGTGGTGGCTGTGTGGAATGCTCTTCCCCAGAGGGCAGTGGAGGCCCAGTCTCTGGGTTCATTTAAGAAAGAGTTGGGTAGAGCTCTCAAGGATAGTGGAATCAAGGGTTATGGAGATAAGGCAGGAACAGGATACTGATTAAGGATGATCAGCCATGATCATATTGAATGGTGGTGCAGGCTCGAAGGGCAGAATGGCCTACTCTGCACCTGTTGTCTATTGTCTATTGAGTGCTTAACATCTTCATCTGAGATGTACTAAACAGTTAATATCTTTACATTGGTATCTGATTATCTAAGTTTCACTTTCACTGATTGCGTGGATATCTGCCCTCTTATTTTTAGAGTAATTACCTAGGTGTTTCACTTTTTCCTAATAAACCATTCTCCATATTTTCATTAGGTCTAATT
Organism: Chiloscyllium plagiosum; assembly: GCF_004010195.1. NCBI lineage: Eukaryota > Metazoa > Chordata > Chondrichthyes > Orectolobiformes > Hemiscylliidae > Chiloscyllium > Chiloscyllium plagiosum. Next base: position 99,218,136 of record NC_057710.1, on the reverse strand, counting down.
GTAGCTTTGCATTGTAACTCTTTCCCAGCATGAAGATGGAAACAAAATGAATATCCCCATGTGGTTTAAACATGGATTTCTGGATGGGTTCTGGGAACAAGCTAAGAGTGGCTAGTTCTTGGGCTCTTATTATCTACAAACATATCCCTTAGCCACCTACAGCTAGTAATCTCCTGTCAAGAATGCTGAGAGCTGCTGCCTGTATGGGGAGGCTGAACTAAACAGCTTCCCTTCATTTTATTATTTAATGTGCATTGTTGTGGAAAAGCAAATTGGGCATTCGTGTGGAAAAAACAATTTTCATCACAGTATGTTCACTTATTTAACTGATACTGTCATTAAATATGTGCTTCCATAATGATGTGTGAAGGGGGTTTAAATTTCACAGTATCTTGGTCACATTGAACTGGAGCACCATGCACTGTGTTGCTATTCCATCCAGTTCACTAAATAACCCTGCCGCAGCCCTTTAATACTGCTGACTCTAGTACTGCACTAATTTCCCCTGCTGGTCTTACAGTTTTTAATATGGACTTTCAGAGGGTCAAGGTTAGCAAGATATGGAGGATAGAGTGATGGGAGTTTATGAATCACATAATGAGCAGGTTATAATCAGACTTGCTACAACCATCATCAGTTCTCAGTCTTCTTTATTTAATCTTTACTGTTTCACAGCCTTTCACAGCTCCTTGTCAGTTGGCAGCCAAAACAGACATTTAGTCCAAGTACTAGAATGTGAGATTTTATTATTACTTCTGCTATGACAGACTCACCAGATTCAACTTTAACACCACTCAGCCTCAAATTTAACACATGGGAAGTCTTGCAGTTCCAAGTATGGTATGGCCAGCTGCCTCAGCATTATCCTAACAAAGGTGTAATTCACTTCTTTTGGCAGTTTTCACTTCAAAATAATTGCACACTTACTTTACTTTCTGCCTGACTGTGAATGCTAGTGAGATGGTGCTAACTTAATGTGTACTGCAGCAACTATAACTCCCCCATCACAGCTCATCAAGATCATTTTTGACAGTGTGTTCTTCTACTGAGCATATGGTACATAGTACTTTGAGTTGGTTTGGGAAAGCAATTTATAGCTCATAAAGAATTAAATAAATTAAATCTGTTTATCTCACATCATACAACATGGAAATGTCTCTTAGAGCTTCAGACAATGAATTACATTTGAAGCAGTGATGGTTACTGATGTTGAGAGCAAGATTTTATGTAACACAGCAATTTACAAAAGGGGAGTTTGAAATTTTATTCTATGTATGTAACTGCCCAGAAGACAGTTCTGTTATTTATTGTAATTGGTCCCTATTTCCCCTGTTAACTTTATTCTTTTCACCCAGAGAACCCACAACCCTCTCCCTGTCATTTTGTTTCTGTGCTCCAAGGGAAACTAATTTCTATACAAATGTAACTAAAGTTTGAAATGATAGAATCATGGTTCTGGAAAATTGTGAAAATAATTAAGACCTATGTGCAACTTTAATATACCACATCGATATCAGTCCTTCAACAAAAATTACCTGATAGTTCCCTCACTATTTCACTAGCACTCATTCTGAACACATTATTTTATACTTTTGCATTTGAATGTTGGAATGAAGTACAGATTATTATTTGCAGAACCAAAAATATTGTATACACTAGAATGTGGACCTTGAGTTTTGAATTAAATAATTTGCAATTTGTACATTTAAATTACAGGTTATAGATGTTTACTGGGGACTGGACCCAGAAGAATGGGACAGTCCAGAACTCCATAGGATTCGGATGAAACTTTTAGAAGATTGCCTGAAAACATCTGCTGGTCCATGTTTCGTTGTGGGTATATAAATATTTACATATAGCCTTAGATATTCTGTGTTTGTGTGGCCTGAAAATATTTTCAGTGAATGTGCTTTCTGTTTGATCTCCAGGCTGTTTTGTAATGGCAGTATCTCTGAATCGCATTTATAAAATTGGTCACTTTTGAAAGGGCAATTAAAACACTAGCACAGAAGGATGGAAAAAGGAAGAAGTATCTGGGATGAAATGACAAAGCTCAGTGAAAGATTTACATGCACTTTTCATGATAAGACTCATTTTCTCTTTTCTTCAATTCAGCTTGTCTTTCTTGAAGCCAAATTTGAATCACTAATTTGGGAGATGAATCTGAAATCAACATCTTAAAAGTTAATACTTGGAGGCCACCAGAAGAATACAGTGCATGGTGTTCTAGAAATTTGTAGGTGGATTGAGAGTAGATGGAAAAATCACGTGTTGTGTGCCTATGCATTTTGAGTAAGCCACATGTAGGTTTCCAGGGAAAGCTGACAGACAGAAAATTCCAGTGTGAAATGATTTGCCTGAAGCTAAAGGTAGGTAAAGCCTGGGGGATGGTCAGGGAGCAGGGAGTGAGAACTTAGAATCTAGGCTACAGAAGCAGGCAGGTCATGAGCCATATAAACAAATCCACAAGGGGCATGAGATAGTCAACTACCCATCCCAAGAGATATGTTCAACTCTAAATTACTATGACAAAGAAAGATACATATATTTTATATTCAGTCATTTATTCAACTCATGTTTTGACTTGAAGTTAATGTTCTTCACCCAAGGTAAAAATAATCCAGGTGAAACTGCAAAAGGCAGATGACTAATAGGTACTTACCCAACAGACTGATAACATGTAGCACTCAAAACTGATTTTCTTATTGCACTGGATATTCCTGGCTCATATCCTTACAACGCTACCCCTTTATTCAAAATCGAGATTCCTTGCCTCTGGGTAGCTCTGCCACTGTAACTTCTTCAGAGCTTTGGGAAACCCTGCAAAGAGATACATGATTATGTAATACTAATTGGCTGATATTGAAGGCAGTCAGCACAGCATCGAGGCACTGCCTATGCACATCGGAGCTTTTCTCCTATGGAACCAATAATCAATACCATGAGATTCTTGAGTAATCCAGAAGATTTGACAATCTTAATTGAATGCAAGGCCACATTTGAAGAGCAGTGTCTCAAAATCTGTACAGCCAAACCTAGTGATAACAGACACACAACCAAAATATTCAGTGCTATTAGTGGTGATTTAGAAGTTTGTACACATATGTATGTGAGATTATAGGCTTACATTATCTGTAGTGGCTTATTTTCATATAGATTCAATTTTACTTCCCCTTCTGAGTTCAAGAAATATATCTTCAAAATCCAGGAATGAGCAATTACATCACCTACGTTCCTTTAAAAATTGGAGTTGTGATTCAGTTTCTGCAATAAATTAGCTAAGAATTCAGCTTTTTCAAGATTAGAAATCAATTAAATTCAGCCTGTGCAATACTTTGTGCTTGTCCTGATTACAAACTTCAGTGTCACCTTCAGAAAATTGTCCCTCAAGTGTAGTAACTTTCCAGTAATCCCTACAACACAAATAGTGCTGATTTTTCATGCTCAGCGGCATTTAATATTAATCTATTCAGTAGGCTGTTTTGAGATTTCCCATACAATAGCCCAAATCCCTTCTTACACACCTGGTCCAGGAGCTTCAGCAGAAATGAAACCAAAAAGGTTTATTTCGTAGGAAGAAGTTAATTTTCACAATAATACAATAAAATACACAAAACTCCATTATAGAATAAACTAATATTAAATAAAGAATAAATACAGTGTTTTATCATAATTTCCTTGTTATGCTCCTCCTTTGCTTAAAAGGGAGTCTTAAATATAATGCTAATAAAGTACTGAATCATGGAAGTTACATTTGAATGACCAAAGTTTTGAGTTCACTCATTCCATTGTACCCCATTTGAAAGTTGAATGTTAATTTTTGCAAACTGGATCCAGCTTAGTTGCTTTGCTTGCAGGCTTGATCTTAAATTCCACTCCTGAACATGATTTTGCTTACACTGACGCTGACCTTAGTTGACACAAATTACTATTCCCTGATTTGCATCTCACTTCTGTCTGAGTGATCTTGCTTTCCCTGTCCTTGTTGATGCTTTGCATTGATATTTTGTTGACCATGCTCAGTTTTACTTCTCCATTCACCCACACTATTCCGAATCTGTTTCTCACCTTTTTTCTCCTTATTGAAAACTTTGTGTCACTCACCTCTTTTAACACACTTGCCCGAAGTCGACACCCAATATTATTTCCTTATCTATGTTTTAAGTGCACTCTATTCCACTTTCCCAGGTTCAGCTTTCATTTCCCTATGGTGAAGTGGTTCTTTCCGTAACTAACTCTCACTCCAAAGTTTAAATTGTCTAAAGTAAAACAGTCGAGGAGAAAGTGAGGGCTGCAGATGCTGGAGATCAGAGCTGAAAATGTGATGCTGGAAAAGCGCAGCAGGTCAGGCAGGATCCAAGGAACAGGAGAATCGACGTCTCGGGCATGAGCCCTTCTTCAGGAATGAGGAAAGTGTGTCCAGCAGGCTAAGATAAAAGGTAGGGAGGAGGGACTTGGGGGA
>NC_057710.1:99189021-99213214 GCF_004010195.1 Chiloscyllium plagiosum | reverse complement strand
TCTTAGCCTGCTGTACACACTTTCCTCATTCCTGAAGAAGGGCTTATGCCCGAAACGTCGATTCTCCTGTTCCTTGGATGCTGCCTGACCTGCTGCGCTTTTCCAGCAACATATTTTCAGCTCTAAAGTAAAACAGTGGTAATTCTATAAAGTGTGGAATAGAATAGCATTGCAAAAATCATATAACACTAGGTTATAGTCCTACAGGTTTAATTGAGAGCACTAGCTTTCGGAGCGCTGCCCTGCTGTGCTTTTCCAGCAACATATTTTCAGCTCTAAAGTAAAACAGTGGCAATTCTGTAAAGTGTGGAATAGAATAGCATTGCAAAAATCATATAACACTAGGTTATAGTCCTACAGGTTTAATTGAGAGCACTAGCTTTCGGAGCGCTGCTCCTTCATCAGGTATGTGTGGAGGACACAATTGTAAGACACAGAATTTATGGCAAAAATTTACGATGTGATGTAACTGAAATTAAACTTTTAAAAAACCTTGATTGTTTGTTAAGTCTCTCATCTGTTAGAATGACTATGTTAGTTTCATTTCTTTCATATGCAAGTCGCTAAACTTTTATTTTGAAAAGTTACATTCTCAAGTGAACTTTAACAATTGGTGTCAGCCCAGATAATGTATTGGGTATTAGCACCTCTGTGTGCTGCTGTCTGTGCCATAATGTTTAGACCAATTCTAATCTGAAAAATGAATTAATAGAACCTTACAGGCAGTTTTTAAGCAAAATACAATGTAACTTTGCAAGTACAAATTCACCCCACAAACTTATATGTGTAAGTGTGGATATGGGTGTGCGTGTGTGGGAGGGGCCGGGGGTGGTTGCAAATGTCTGTAAGATAGTGTATATGTGGGGGTGTGTCTGTGTGTGTGTTGGAGGAGGGGGTGGGTTGTGAGTGTGAGAGAGAGTGTTTATGTGTGTGTGAGTGTAAAGGGGTCAAAGTCTGTGAGAGGATGCATGTGTGTCTGTGTGTGTGTGTGTGCAGGAGTGCGTGCTTGCGCGCGCGTGTGCGTAGGAGTGTTGACTGGGACCTTGGGTTCATGTCACACTGCAGGTGACCTCATTGCACTATATACACACACAGAGACAGGCACCCCTATACAAACACACACACACAGAGACACTCCTACAGACACACACTCGCACAGTCACACATGCACACTTGCACATGCACACATACATGTGGGTGGCACAGTGGCACAGTAGTTAGCGCTGCTGCCTCACAGCGCCAGAGACCCGGGTTTAATTCCTGCCTCAGGCGACTGACTGTGTGGAGTTGGCACATTCTCCCTGTGTCTGCGTGGGTTACCTCCGGGTGCTCCGGTTTCCTCCCACAGTCCAAAGATGTGCAGGTCGGGTGAATTGGCCATGCTAAATTGACTGTAATGTTAGACAAGGGGTAAATGTAGGGGTATGGGTGGTTTGCGCTTCGGCGGGTCGGTGTGGACTTGTTGGGCCGAAGGGCCTGTTTCCACATTGTAAAGTAATCTAATCTCTCACAGACGTAGACCTCTTTACACACACACACATACACTCTCTCTCTCACAGACACTCACAACCCCACCCCCCCACCACACACAAACACACATATATGCACACATACACATATAAGTTTGTGGGGTGAATTTGTACTTGCAAAGTTACATTGTACTTTGTTCAAAAACTGCATGCACCCATGTAAGATTCTGTTAATTCATTTTTAGATTAGAATCGGTCGAAACATTATGGCACAGACAACAACACACAGAGGTGCTAATACCCAATACATTATCTGGGCTGACACCAATTGTTAAAGTTCACTTGAGAATGTAACTTTTTTTAAAAATGTTTTGCAATTTACATATGAAAGAAGTGAAACTATCATGGTCATTCTAACAGATGAGAGACTTAACAAACAATCAAGGTATTTTTCAATGTATAATTTCAGTTACATCACACTGTAAACTTTTGCTATAAATTCTGTGTCTTACAACTGTGTCCTCCACAACCTGATGAAGGAGCAGTGCTCCGAAAGCTGGTGCTTCCAATTAAACCTGTTGGACTATAACCTAGTGTTATGTGATTTTTAACTTTGTACACACCAGTCCAACACCTGCATCTCCAAACCATTGCAAGAATCAAACACTGAAGAATTTACAGACCATAAGTCAAATAAAAAGGTATTTGAAATTGTAAAATTGAGTCATAGAGATGTACAGCATAGAAACAGACCCTTCGTTCAAACTCATCCATGCTGACCAGATTCCCAACCTAATCTATTCCCATTTGCCAGCACTTGGCCCATATTCTTCCAAACCCTTCCTACTCATATACCCATCCATATGCCTTTTAAATGTGGTAATTGTACTAGCTCCCACCACATCCTCTGGCAGCTCATTCCATACATGTACAACCCTGTCCGTAAAAAAGTTGCCCCTTAGGTCCCTTTTATATCTTTCTCCTCTTACCCTAAATCTATGCTGTCTAGTTCTGGACTCCCCCACCCCATGGAAGAAACTGTCTATTTATCCAATCCATGCCCCTCATTATTTTATAAACCTCTATGAGGTCACCCCTAAGCCTCCGACGCTCCAGGGAAAAGCAGGAAGAATGCTGATGAATGAGATCCAGAAAAGAAAGTAGTACGTTTTTGCCGATTCAATCAGAAAAAGTTGCAGGGATCTCTTCCAGAGGGCAGACTGGAGAGTAACAGAGGCATCAACCTCAGCGTAATTAGATGAAGGATATGAAAGAGTTTGCAAATGAGCTATAGTGATGTGTGAGAATGGCACCAGACTGCAGATTTCCTGTAGCTACAAGCTCTGGTGGTTTACCTGAAATTACCTGTCATTAACATTGATCACCTATTCTTCAAAACCACTCTGGAGATCCATTAACTGTAATCCTGCATTGTTATCTCATTCATATTTGAATATTAAGTGAGAGACCAAAATTTCAAATATATTCATGAGCATTTGCAGTCTGTTTAAGATGAAGGGACAATAATCTGAGAAACTCCCTTATTTATCACACTGTGCTCAAGCTTATTTCCCTCCCTCACTTGCCTGGGCCATGACAAGGTAATGTAATTGATGTGAACACTTCCTCTGTGTTAATTAAGCCAATCTTGCATCAGTGGACTCAGCTTCTTATAGCCTGGCCTATAGCACATGACAGGGATAAACATTCAGCACTGTTGGAATATGAAGCGTTGTATCTGCAACACTGAAGAACATTCACCTAACTGGTTAAACAAACTCTTCTTAAAAACTAGGGGGTAGTTATTATAGTTATTGTTTCATGTTTGATTTTGAATTTGGTATTGCGGTTTAGGTTGTTCCTTCAAGCAAAACCTGAGGTTGTACACAAGGTATCATTTAATTAACAAAAGAAGTGTCACAGTCTGAATTTCCTCATCCAAGATAAGTCACACAGCATGAAGTGTTCAAATCTGACTTGTCTGGTGCTTTTTAGACCTCTGAACAATTTCAGAGATTACAGTTAATGTAATTTAAACTCTTTAATTTTTACTGCAATTTTCATCAAACAGGACAGTTAATCATGTTGGAATTCTGCCAACAGAAAAAATCCATTTTCATTGATGCATCTAATTTGATGAATGGTAGTCCCGAGCTCCTGTTACACTCGACATTAATAAATGTATTCCACCAGCCTTTTGCTTGCTCTTGAATCTATCGTTTTCATGTCATTGGTCAAGTGGTGCACCATTTAAAAGGTCTGCTTGGGTTGCCATCTAGTGGAATGTTTGTGGAATACCTTTTTTAATCACAGATAAGAAGACAATTGACTGATTACAGTTATAAATAAACATTGATGGATTTGCAGAAAATTAAATATAATTAAAAATACCAGCATATTCTATAATCTTTCATATAATGAAAAGAGACTTTGAATTACTCAATTAACAAAACAACTGAACCGTATTATAGAAGTCTAAATCATGCAATACCATAGCCCAAACAGCAATAAAACATGCCCAAAGCTACACATTAATAATAGAATTGGAATTATTAAGTTATTATAAATCAATGGCTCTGCTTATCGGTTTTCAACTAAGAATACATTGTCAAGTATAAGATGCTATGTACTTGAACAGCTTGCAAAGTGTTCATAATTCAAATAGCAGCTTACTAATTCCTACACTATCAGTACTGAACAATTTTAGTTCAGCAAGAAAGTGAATGCATATTCAAATAAAATAATTTTGGATACGTGACTGGTTAATTCAGATAATTACATCTTTCTTGTTAGGCACTTGGCTTCAGGAATTACAGGACAGAATCTTAAAGGGGCCTGAAGGTTATGGACTATGGGGAGATTTGTGGTAGAATTGTGCGAGACATCTAGCAAGGCCGATCTTGTTGTAGGGAGCCACTCACTGCATTTTTATATATCGATCGAGCAGTGAGGCACGTTTCTCACTAAATAAAAATGAGTTGTCAGTGAGAGGGAAGTGTAGCTTGTTAAATGCCTTTGTTAATGGCACAACTTGCCTCAGCAATATTTAGCATCCTGTCTTACCAAATGCAGCAAACAAGCTAGATATCTTGAAAGTCTGATAGATACCTGGTGACTTCAGCTCTCTTCTGGTTGTAAGGAGTCTCCAAATTGCTCAGCACCAAACAGCATCTCAGCACATGATCCACAGCTATCAGCTGCATGCGCCTCTTGTCCCCAGACATTGGCATCCAACATTGCCAACCAGTCAAGATCTTCTTGGCACCTCTCTTAACCACTTGCAGGACACTTCAGAACACAGCCCTGCAGGGAAAGAATGCTGTAAGGGACACTTCACACGCACAGACAGACACCCCAATTCATAGATTGCACCAAGCTCCATCTCAAGACTCCTCACTTGCATATTCAATGCTGACTCACTTAGTGCCTTACAGCATGCTTGTAGCATTCATGCCTTGCCTTGCTGTGCCAATTAATCTTACACAACCAGGCAATTTGTGTTGTTGGTCAGCAGTTCTCAGTCAAGGATGTACAGCAGAGTACAACGCCAATCTCATAGCAGCACCATGGGCCATCTGCTTACACAATGCACACTGCATGTGCAGAGAGCAAACAGACATGTCTCAATGACCTCACTGAAGGCCATGGCGGCACCACCAGTCAGGGGGTCCCAGCAGATTAAGTGATGGGCTGCTTCTCGTACCAGGCCAGGGGTTTGGCCATGGTTAGGTGACCAGTTATCAGTCAGGAGGTCTGTGTTTCGGCAGTCCAGGAAGTGGATCATGGTCCATCCTGCGGGTCCACAGCGGCCAGTCCAAGCAGTAGGACTAGCAAGTCTGGATGAAGTAAAGGCAGTGGTCAAGAATCTGGTCTTATCTGGGGATGTCCGGTTAAGTTAGTCAAAGGGGTGGGCTCTCTCTGTCCATTGGATACATCCAGAGAAATTAAAGGAAAAGGCAGATGTAGGAAACAAGTGGAGGGGGAGGGTGGGGACATTGCCATGGGAAGGAGATTCAAGAATCTATTCATGAAGATTGTGAAGGAGGCAACAGATGTTGTCAGGGACCAATAGAGAACAGTACTGATGGCAACAGGGTAATTTTATAGAATCCCTACAGTGTGGATACAGGCCATTCTGCCCAGCAAGTCCACACTGACCCTCCAAAGAGTAACCCACGCAGACCCATTCCCCTACCCTATTACTCTACATTTACCCCTGACTAATGCACCTAACCTACACATCCCTGAACACTATGGGCAATTTAGCATGGCCAATTCACCTGCACATCTTTGGACTGCGGGAGGAAACCAGAGCACCTGGAGTAAATTCAGGGAGAATGTGCAAATTCCACACAGACAGTTGCCAAATGTGGTAATCGAACCAGAGTCCCTGTTGTTGTGAGGCAGCAGTGCTAACCACTGAGCCACCATGCCACCCACCAGTAATGTGGGAGGGAGAGCGAGGGGTTTGTCCATGGTCAGGAACAACTGGGCTTTAAGGGTGGAGGACTGTGTATGACCACACCCAGCATGCTCAGCTTATTGCCAAGGGCTGGATGGGAAAGGTGGGTAGGGGCAGGCTCATGTGGATGGTTAGGTTGGAACCTGGGGAGATGCAAAGCCTCCAAGAATTTTGGACAGGGCTATGACGAGGGAGATCTGGATGTTCTGGGCCTCCCACATAGTTGTCTGCTACTCCTCTGCATGTGGATGGCCAACACGCTGGGTTCTCTCCTGCCTGAAGCATTTCTGCCTTGGCCAGCTATGAAGCTATTGCATTGAAGTGCTCACCAGATTGTGCTCCCCAACTTTCTAACGCTAATGTTCCCTCAAAGCTGTCAGCATCTGACCTGGTGTGTTGGGGGGGGTGGGGGTGGGCGAGCAGGGTAAAGATGTTTGGAGGGGGTGGGTGCAGTTTGGTGTTGTAGGCAGTAGTGTTGCTCATGTTTCTTCCATGGCCTCAGTATTCTGCTCTTCTGGGGTCAAGGAGATGCATCTGGCTGTTTCTCCCTCAAAGTTGGGGACATCCTGCTGGTACCTGCAAGATAAAGGAGAGAGAAGGTATCACAGCCAATGATTACAAGTGGTGTCCAATGAATGGCACTCAACAGGGTTACTGTGAGAGTTTTAATGGTATGAAGAATGGTATATAGTCACTTGGCAGGACAGAGATGTCCTGATCATGTCCTGTGATGGGCTGGATTCTACCCACATATTGAATGAGGAGTCTGAAATCAGGCAACATTCCGTTAGTCGTTGTGCTTTGTGCCCTATTGTGCCCTGTCTTCTCCTGGAATGAGTGAGAGAAAGAAAGGGATTGAGTGAGGTATAATTATATGGCACAGTGGTTAGTGTTGTTACAGATAGTGAAAAGGTGATGAGGTTTTCCAAGAGAGTGAGTAGGCAGCCCAGAGGTAGTACAGGCCTAATGATCTGAGAGACTGGGGTGGGTGAGAGTGAAGAAAGAAAGATGATGCAGGCAATAGTGAGAGTGGCAGAGCATGAGCCTTGATGGAAGATGGGTGCAGTGGCAAAGGAAGAGTGAGTGTGAGTTGGCTGAGAAGAGTGTGCCATGGAGGATTGGAGAAGAATATTGACCTTTTTACAGCACTGCTGACTGTCCCTCCACACTGTGGAGACTGTACTGACCTGGGTGGCAATGCAGCCTCCTCAGCTAGTCATCTGGGAAAAGAATGCCCCTCCTCTGTATCAGCACCTCCACCAGGTCTTGGTTGGAAAATCACAGTGCCACATTCTCCTTCTCTGGTATCTTTACCTTGTTTGTCTGTTACCAAGTAGGGCATCTTTGGAACACCAGTGTTTGACTAGATACACAACAGCCTTTCAACGATGGCATGGGCACAAGGGATGCTGGTCAACAGTGAGTTGCAAGTTGTTCCAGGAGTAGTGCATGGTGATATGGGGCTTGGATTGGAAAAGAGTGATGCTACAGGGGCAGGGTATGCAGTTAATGAGGCGGATTTGATAAGATATGGTGAGAAATCTTGCTAGATCTCACAAAGAGCAGCCCTCTAGCACTGAGTCAAAAAAAGTATATGTTCTTAGAACATAGATAGAACATAGAACAATACAGTGCAGAACAGGCCCTTCGGCCCTCGATGTTGCACCGACCTGTGAATTATTCTCAGCTCGTCCCCTTACACTATCCAATGTGCTTATCTAAGGATTCTTTAAATCTCCCTAATGTGGCTGAGTTAACTACATTGGCAGGTAGGACATTCCACGCCCTTATCACTCTGAGTAAAGAATCTGCCTCTGACATCTGTCTTAAATCTATCACCCCTCAATTTGTAGTTATGCCCCCTTGTACAAGCTGACGTCATCATCCTAGGAAAAGGACTTTCACTGTCTACCCTATCTAATCCTCTGATCATCTTGTATGTCTCTATCAAATCCCCTCTTAGCCTTCTTCTTTCCAATGAGAACTGACCCAAGTCTCTCAGCCTTTCCTCATAAGACCTTTCCTCCAGACCAGGCAATGTCTTGGTAAATCTCTTCTGCACCTTTTCCAAGGCTTCCACATCCTTTCCAAAATATGGCGACCAGAATTGTACACAATATTCCAAGTGTGGCGGCACTAGCATTTTGTATAGTTGCAGCATTATATTGCGGCTCCAGAGCTCAATCCCTCTACAAATGAAACCTAATACACCGTATGCCTTCTTAACAGCACTGTCAACCTGGGTGGCAACTTTCAGGGGTCTATGTATATGGACTCCAAGATCCCTCTTCACATCCACACTACCAAGAATCTTTCCATCGACCCAGTACTCTGCTTTCCTGTTATTCTTCCCAAAGTGCATCACCTCACATTTAGCTGCATTGAACTCCATTTGCCACCTCTCAGCCCAATTCTGCAGTTTATCCAAGTCCCCCTGCAACCTGTAACATTCTTCCAAACTGTCCACCACTCCACTGTATTTAGTGTCATCCGCAAATTTACTAATCCATCCACCTATGCCTGCGTCTAAGTAATTTATAAACATGACAAACAGCAGTGGTCCCAAAACAGATCCTTGTGGCACACCACTAGTAACTGGACTCCAGGCTGAATATTTTCCATCAACCACCACTCGCTGCTTTCTTTCAGAAAGCCACTCTCTAATCCAAACTGCTAAATCACCCTCAATTCCATGCCTCTGCATTTTCTCCAACAGCCTATCATGTGGAACCTTATCAAAGGCTTTACTAAAGTCCATGTTTACCACGTCAACTGCCCTATCCTCATTTACATGCTTGGTCACCTTCTCAAAAGCCTCAATGAGGTTTGTGAGACACGACCTGCCTTTGACGAAACCATGTTGACTATCTGAAATCAAATTGTTGCTTGCTGGATGCTCATAAATGTTCTCTCTTATAATCCTTTCCAAAATCTTTCCTACAACAGAAGTAAGGCTCACTAGTCGATAGTTACCTGGGTCATCTCTACTGCCCTTCTTGAACAAGGGCACAATGTTTGCAATCCTCCAGTCCTCTGGTACTAAACCTGTAGGCAATGACAACTCAAGTATCAGAGCCAGATCTTCATAAATCCCATACGGCCCAGGGGAGTTGTCTACTTTCACTCCTTCAAGAATTGATAACACTTGTTCTTAACTAACCTCGATCCTTTCTAATCTAATATCTCGTACCTCATTCTTCTCCTCTACAATATTCTCCTTTTCCTGAGTGAAAACCAATGGGAAATGTTCGTTTAGCCCCTCTCTGATCTCCACAGGATCCACACTCAACATCCCACTTCTGTCTTTGACTGGCCCTATTCCTACTCTAATCATCCTTTTATTCCTCACATATCTATAGAAAGCTTTGGGGTTCTCCTTTATTCTAAAGAATATTATCTGCTCGTGTCCTCTCTTTGTTCTTCATAACTCTCTCTTTAAATCCTTCCTAGCTGATCTGTAACTCTCCATCGCCTCATCTGAACCATCTTGCCTCATCAACACATCAGCCTCCTTCTTCTGCTTAACAAGAGATGCAATTACTGTAGTATACCACGGTTCCCTTACTTTATCACTGCCTCCCTGCCTGACAGGAACAGACCTATCAAGGACACAATATCTGTTCCTTAAACCAGCTCCACATTTCCATTGTCTGCATCCCCTGCATTTTGCTACCCCATTCTATGCATCCTAATTTTTGCCTAATCGCATTATAATTGCCCTTGCCCCACTCTTGACCTATCCCTTTCCATCGCTACACTAAACGTAACTGAATTAAGGTCACTCTGTCCAAAGTGCTCACCTACAACTAAATCAAACACCTGGCCTGGTTCATTACCAAGCACCAGATCCAGTGTGGCCTCCCCTCTTGTCGGCCCTTCGACATACTGTGTCAGGAAACCCTCCTGTACACATTGGACAAAAACTGATCCATCCGACGTACTAGAGTTATAGCATTTCCAGTCAATGTTGGGGAAGTTAAAGTCCCCCGTAATGACCACCCTGTTCCTTTCACTCCTATCCAGAATAATTTTGCCATTCCTCTCCTCCACCTCCCTGGAACTCTGCGGAGGCCTATAAAAAACTCCAAGCAGTGTGATCTATCCTCTCCTGTTTCTAAACTCAGCCCACACTACCTCAGTAGACGAGTCCTCGTCAAAAGTTCTCTCAGCCACCGTTATACTTTCCTTGGCTAACAAGGCCAAGCCTCCCCCTCTTTTACCACCTTGCCTGTTCTTAATGAAAGATCTAAACCCTGGAACTTGGAAGTCAAAAGTTCTCTCAGCCACCGTTATACTTTCCTTGGCTAACAAGGCCAAGCCTTCCCCCTCTTTTACCACCTTGCCTGTTCTTAATGAAAGATCTAAACCCTGGAACTTGGAACATCCATTCCTCACCCTGCTCAATCCATGTCTCCGAAATGGCCACAACATCGAAATCCCAGGTACCTATCCATCACCTACCTTATTTCGGATACTTCTGGCATTGAAGTAGACACACTTCAAACCATTTTGCTGTCTGCCAGCACATTACTGTGACCCTGAAATCCTGTCCTTGTCCTCCCTACTCTCATTCTCCTGTGCACTGTAACTGCACCTCAGGTTCCCATTTCATCGTTCAGCCAATAACAAAACTGGCTTTCAACTACTTCAAAGGCTTTCAAGGTGAGAGGACATATTGACTGAATAATTAGCAATTCATTTGGAATCTTGAACTTCATAAAGAGAGGTATTAAAAAAAGAGTGGCTTTCTAGGCTATTTCAGAAGACAGTTAAGGCTAAACCACATTGCTGGGGTTCTGTTCCCTTATGTTGGCCAGACAAGCTAAGGATATCAGATACCTTTCACAGAGAGCATTAGTGAACTAAATGGGTTTTTATGACATTCAGCAGTGGTAAAATGGTTGCTATTATGCTACATATTAATTCTCATTTTCTTATTAGGTTTCAAATTTTACCATATGCCATAGTCTGAATCAATCACATGTCACCAGAACATTAACCTGGGGTCCTCAATTACAAGTAAAACGACATTACCACTGTTCCACCAGCTGTCTGGAGTTCCTAGAGAATTGAATATCTTCTTCACGAACATTATAAAGTGTACCTGTGAACCCAGTTTTGCAGTTATGTTAAATGTAAAAGGACAAAGTTCCTTTCTGCCTTTTATGTTACATGTTATCTCAAAAGTAGGTTTTTTTTGTTAGTAGTGCTTTTAATCTGGTTGTTTCAGTAAGAGTCTTAAATACGAAAGCTGATTTTGTCATCGTTTCAGCTCCCAAATGAAAAATTCAAATTTATTTTTTAAATGTTATCCATATCTACAGTGAGCATAACAATATTGAGGTAAATGTTTGACCTCAGTATTTAGACAGTAATCTGGGGAGCCAATCAATGTTCAACTCTGATCCCATTGATTTTACTGGAATGGGAATCGGAAATTCTGAAGTTTGGCTGATCCACTCATCAAATTAATGCTCAGATGGTGGCTAGAGATCTGCCTCAGTGTATGAAAATATAAAAGGATAGAGTCATTCAGAGGAAGTGGTTTACCCCTGCTCCTAGTTATTATGTTCTATGAGTTTATATTGGAAAATTAGTCTCTAGTTGTGAGGAATTATTAAATATCAGAACCTTCAGTAAATTATAATGAATCCATAAAAGTTAAAATTCATCAAAAGGAAATTGAATGATTTCATCAGCTTTACTTCTGATCAGCTTTGGTGGTCTAGATGTGACAATGTTAACACAATGATACCTTTGTTGGTTCGTAGGGTCTGTTTGGTGAAAAATATGGCAGCATTCGGCTACCTGGGGAGGTTGAGACTTCTGAATTTGAAATGATTCTGGATGCTGCTGTAGAGGCACAACTGGACACAAAAATCCTGGAGGACTCTTATTGTAGGGATGAAAACTCCGTTCCACCAACATACTACCTCAAACCCAAGTCTGAAATGCTGAAAAATTACCAGAATACGGTACAGTTTTAAAACATTCTAAGTGTTCACAGTATTTTGATTTAATCCCTTATCATATTTTCAGAATTCTTTTTTGAATTGTTTGGAAGTAACTCAGAGTCACAGAGATGTACAGCAAGGAAACAGAACCTTTGGTCCAACTCGTCCATGTCGACCGGATATCCTAATTTAATCTAGTCCCATTTTCTGGCATTTGACCCATATCCTTCCTATTCATGTATCCATTCAGTTGCCTTTTAAATGTTATAATTATACCAGTCTCTACCACTTCCTCTGGCAACTCATTCCATACACACACTATCCTCTGTGTGAAAAAGTTGCCCCTCAGGTCCCTTTTAATCTTGCCTCTCTCACTTTAAACCTCTCCCCTCTTGTTTTGGATTCCCCTGCCCTGAAGAAACAACCTTTGCTATTCACCCTATCCAAGCCACACATGAATTTATAAACTTCTATAAGGTCACCCCTCAGCCTTTGACACTCCAAAGAAAACAGTCCCAATCTATTCAGCGTCTCACTATAACCAAACTTTCTAACCCTGGCAACATCCTTGTAAATCTTTCTGAACTCTTTCAAGTTTCACAACATTCTTCCTATATTAGGGAGATCAGAATTGAATGCAGTATTCCAAAAGTTGCCCAACCAATGTCCTATACAGCTGCAACATGACCTCCCAGCTCCTATACTCAATGTACTGACCAATAAAGGCAAGCATACCAAACGCCTTCTTCAGTATCCTGTCTGCCTGGGACTCCACTTTCAAGGAACTATGAACCTGTACTCCAATGTCTCTTTTCTCAGCAATGCTCCCCAAGACCTTACCATTAAGTATATTGGTCCTGCCCTGATTTGCTTTCCCAAATTGCAGAACTTCACATTTATCTAAATTAAACTCCATCTGCCACTCCTCAACTCTGATCAAGAACCCATTGCAATCTTCTTTGCTGTCCACAACACACCAAGTTTTGTGTAATCTGCAAACTCACTAACCATACCCGTATGTTCACATCCAAATCATTTCTGTAAATGAAGAAAAGTGCTGAGCCCAGCACCAATCCTTGTGGCACACCACTGGTTGCAGGCATCCAGTCTGAAAAACAACCCTCCACCACCACCCTGTGAGTTCTCCCTTGGAGCCAATTCTGTATCCAAACGGTTAGTTCTCCCTGTGTTCCATGTGATCTAACCTTGGTAACCAGTCTACCATGCAGAACCTTGTTGTATACCTTACTCAAGTCGATATGGATCATGTCCAGCGCTCTGCCTTCATCAATTCTCTTTGTTACTTCTTCAAAAAACGTCATCACGTTAGTGACGCTGATTTCCTCCATACAAAGCCATGTTGACTATCCCAATCAATCCGTGCCTTTCCAAATACATAAATCCTATCCCTCAGGATCCCCTCCAACAACTCGCCCACCACAAATGTCAGGCTCACCGGTTTATGGTTCCCTGGCTTTTCTTTACTGGAACAATAAAGAAAAGACAGCTGATCAGAGAGAGGGTCCTTGTGGGAAAGAAGTCCATGTCATTTTTGAAATGATAGTTGAGATGGTTTGGGAGAAGGATTGAAGGAAATTAATTCCAGTAAAGAAAATAAAGCAGTCCATTGAATTAATCAACTCCTGATGAGCAATTGACTTTTAGACGGTTATCATGGACATGACATGGGCACACAGCACTAGAAGATATTGCACTGATGAGGCCTGTCATGCTTGAACAACCAGCATGCAAGTTATGTACAGATGAAATGCGTGGTCTACAGTTTTAAATCATGCTAAAGTGCCTAAGCCAACCCTCAATGTTTTCATTCATGATAGCATCAAAGAAAGTTGAAAGTTTAACTTACTTGAGAGAGACATGTGCTGGATCAATAGCAAGCAAGGGAAGGTCAAAGGATGGGGCTAAATCTTGCCAGAAATCAGCTAAGCATCAGTTTGGTAGGTAGGTTTTTCTATGTGAGCCTGACCAAGATTCCTACTGCTATTCTCAGAAACTCACCTCAGCTCATCATATTGTCCCTCTTGCCAGAGTACTTGCCATTGCTGTGACCTCCCTGGTTTCCCCATGCCAGCCATGGACCAGGTCTGTCATGTTGGTGCTGTCCTTCACTGTGCGCATAGTGGGAGGGAACAAAAAAGAAACACTTCTCAGGGTACATAGGTGAATGGCTGACACTTCATTGCAAATACGAGTGAACATTCAAATACATTTGCTGATTAGGGACTGAGCTACACAGGTTGCTCATCTTCAGTGTCATCCCATCTTAGAGCCCTTCTAAGGGAATGTGGTGGAGCAGATGACAGGCTTGCTAATCCTGAGGCTCCAGTGCTTGAAATGTTCTGACAGGGGAGAAGGTGGGGATGGGGTCTTGCAATACAGTGCATAACTGAAGCAGGCAAAGAGAGGATATGATGGATTGTAAAGAGCTGTAAGAGTGGCAGCAGTCTTCCAAGGAAGATGATGAGGTCATTGAACAAGAGGAGCATTACTGTCAACATGTTGGCGTAATGCTGAATGTACCCTAACATCTCCTCATTGTTCAATGTGGGACCAGCACATATTCGAAAGCTGTTGAAAAGATTCAGTTCTGTTCAGCAGCAGCAGAAGTGAGATAAAAACAAACATAGGCTACAATTTCATCTAGAAACAGACATGGACTGCTCTCCTTTAAACCAACAACAGATTTATGCTCAATGACTAATCACTGCACCCAGCTCAAGTGTATTGGAACACGGTGTCTATTAACTCCTGTCTGGTTTGTTATGCCTGACAATGCGGTACTCCAACATGTTGACAGTAATGCTCCTCTTGTTCAATGACCTCATCATCTTCCTTGGAAGACTGCTGCCACTCTTACAGCTCTTTACAATCCATCATATCCTCTCTTTGCCTGCTTCAGTTATGCACTGTATTGCAAGACCCCATCCCCACCTTCTCCCCTGTCAGAACATTGCAAGCACTGGAGCCTCAGGATTAGCAAGCCTGTCATCTGCTCCACCACGGCCCTGGTGAAAGAATATGCTTTATTGTATCTACACGCAGGCTCAGTCAAGGATTGGATGATAGAGTCATCAGCCATTGTTTCAGGCACTAGCCCTTGTCCCCCAGTAACTAGCCCTTGATGATTTAGCATATTCCTCCATGTAGTGGAACATGGAAGACTGCAAAAAGAAGGGCCACTGGAAGGCCTCCACATGGACCTTTGACATAGAAATCTTATCCCGATGAATGCGGTGCAAGCCATATCATACAAACATAAGATTGTAAGTGCTTTATGATTATTGATACCTTAACAGCCACCTCCCACACCATTCATAAAGACATCACTGCAAAGAAGAGGATGTTGGCAAACAATGACAGTCCAAGGTGAGAGGAAATCAGCTTTGTGCCCATGAGACATTGGATTGGACCCTCCAAGCCGCTCACCACCTGGACTTGAAATATATTGCTGTACCTTCACTGTCGCTGGGTCAAAATCTCAGGATTCCCTCACTAAGGGCATTGTGGGTCAACCCACAGCATTGGACTGCAGCGATTTAAGAAGGCAGCTCTCCACCACCTTCTCAAGGGCCATTAGGGATAGGCAAATAAATACTCGCCCAGCCAGCGTGCCCACATCCCACAAGTAAACACAGTCAAGGTTAAGTTAATCCCCAAGTAGGTGCCTGTTTACCATTACAAATCTTTGGCCCTGATTTTTGCTCCTGAATTGGGTAGCGAGAGTCAGAACATCTCCCTGCTTGCCCTGCCCGCCTTTGGGTAAATTTCTCCAAATGGCAGGGTCGTCCTCCAGGAAGGGTAGTTGCAGGATGTAGTTGGGTCTGCTCACTCCCAGATGAAGATAAGGGGCAGCACAGAAGCTGCAGAATGACAAGCTGGTTTGGTTCTCCTCAGTTCTCCAAGACCTCAGTTGCTGTGTTAAACATAGTCTTCACTCTTCTCAACTTCTACCCACTGCCCCACACTCCATGCCCCGTCAATGCCCACCAATTCAAGCACAAAAACCCAGCCCACTCCCAATGGCCATTCCTACATCCATGATAGCCCATGCCTCCACCTCCCCGTATGCCACTTACTGTTTCATTGCAACTTAACAGTAACTCCTGCCAATTGTGATAAAAGGCCATCAGCCTGAAATGTTAGCTCCATTTCTCTGCACAAATGCTGTATTTTTTTTCCAGCTTTTCATTTCTTATTTAAGATTTTCAGCATCAAGAGTATTTTGCTCATCGTGCCCATCCATTACAGCCACCAAGTCAGCTCACCCACTTCCCACCATAGACAGAGCCCAGGAGCTATTTTGAGGTGAAATAAATATCTAAATATTAATTCAGGTTTATACCATTAAAACAGACTTTCAAAACATTTCAATTCCCAGAAGTGCATTTCCTATAAAAGACAGCTAATCCTCTTTCTTTGTTTCCTGGGATGCGGGCATCGCCAGTATTTGATTTATATCACTAATTGTTCTGGACATGAGTGGCTTGCCTTGCCACTTCAAAAGGCAGTGAAGAGCCAATCACATTTACTATGGATCTGGAGTCATATGAAGGCCAGGCAAGGTAAGGATGGCAGATTAATAAGCCAGAGGGGTGTTTTTGGCACTCAATGATAGTTTCATGGCCTCTATTATTAAGACAGCTTTTTTTTAAATTCCAGATTTATTCATTGAATTCAAGGTGTGCCAGCTGCCAACATGGGATTTGAACCCATGTTCCCCGAGTATCTGCTAGAGCTGCTGGATTAATAGTTCAGCGAGATTACTATTAGAACTCCATTTCTGCACAGAAATAAACTCCTTAGGCTGTTAATCCAGCTGTGAAAGGAAGAACTCCAACTGAGATAATGATAACAAACATTTCCTCAAATAGTTTGTATAATTTCTCAATATATGAATTATATAAATAAATTATGATTTACTATCATCTTAAGTTTCACCTCCTTTTGTTTCCTGTTTCCAAACTATACATATATGGTGCTATAATTTACATTCTATTTCTTAAATGTTTTTCTTCTGCATCAAACAGTGATGCAAGTATAAAGTATCAACCACATTTATGCTACCTGGTATTCTTGTAATATTTTAGAAATACAACAGCATATAATTTAAACATTGTCTCCCTTCCCTGAATGCTATTTAACAAACTTCTTTTTGCCACATTCCCAATTACTCAATTCCCTAAAATAATGTTGAGAATCTCTCCCAAAGCCAGTATCAAATTTTGTCTGCTTTCCAATTCTCTCAACCCATTTGCATATTGGAGATGCAAGCAATAGATTAGCAGTCACATCATTAACCCACATTTATTAAGTAGGTTGTGCTACATTTTATGAATTACAAGATGTTGATGAGGTATAGCTTGTCATAGAATCATTGATACCACTGTAGGAGATCATTCAGACAACAGCGTTCCACTGACTCTCCACAGAGCAGATCCCACAGACACATTCTCCACTGTAGGCGAAATCTTGCTGAGGGTGCTGAGGTGTCATCACTGGCTCATGAGATGATGCAAGGCCCATACTGCTTCTTCCAGGAAAGATTCCCAGAATTACTTGCTAACCAGGTAGTGGTGAGGCCATCGGCAATCCTATCCCTGGAGTGTAGACCCTGAAGTTGCACCTGGCGAGAGCTGCTGTCATTTTGCACTTGGCAGCTCCATGGAGGAGGCTGTGGCTGCTGGAGGAAGTGCTCCTGTAGAGACCAGAAGCACAGTGGAACCAGGAAGCAGGTGTATGATGCAAGGTAGTGATGTCTCTCAGGCTGAGGTCAGAAAGATGAGTACAGGAATTGGAAGCAAGAGCAATGGTGTGGCTCACATGGGAAACTGCTTCTGATGCCCAGCCCTTCAATCATGCGCTAAATTGAGGGACCCCCAGCAAAACACCCTTCTTCCAATGTGACGAGCTGCTTGAATGGTTACAGCTGTCTAGAATACTACTTCACACCAACGTGAGCCAAGGACCTTAACTCATCCTTAATTGGATATTTAACAATTGGAATTAATTGCTGGGATGTAATATTAACCATGGATCTTTCTGCCTGGATGAGGAAGGAAGGTGGTAGAATTTGGGTATGTCAACATCCCATCTAAATACATGCCCTTCCTACCTCCATAATCTGCCACCTCAGTGAGCGGAAGATTACACCCTCTATCTCAGTAGCCCTGCATGTTTATTTGCTTTAAGTGCTCATGCAATTTCCTTACTGATTTGCTTCCAAAAACCTCAGATAGTAGGCTCCAAATCATTACAACTTACAATGTAAATATTTTCTTTGTTACATTCCTCTACATCTCTCATACAGATCTTAAGTCAGTTTTGCTTAATCCTTAACCATCAAGATAACGAGATCAGCCTTTACATGTCTGCCTGATTCAAACCTGTTGTAATTTTGTATACTTGTATCAAATTTCTTTTGCTCCAAGAACAACTGTAGCTTCTCCAGCTTGTCCATGTTGCTGAAAGCTTCCATCCCTGGAACTATTCTCATGAACCTCCTCTCCACCCTCTCAAGGACCCTGAGATCCTTCTAAAAGTGTGGTTCCCATATCCGGACTCTGTACTCGAGTTGTGGTCTAACCAGAGCACTATAAAAGGTTAAATATAATTTCCTGCTTTTGTACTCAATGCCTCTAATTTTGAAGCCCAAGATCCCATATATTTTGTTGACTACTTTCTCAATGCATTTTGCCACTTTCAAGTTACATGCATCCCTAGGTCCTTCTGCCTCTGCGTACTTTTTAGAATTGTACCTTTGAGTCCTTATTGTCTCTTCCTATCCCTGCTGCCAAAAGGCATCCGCTCACACTTCTCTGTATTAAGTTCCATCCATGATATTTTTGTCCTATTGCAGGCACTCAGGAGCATCCCCACTGCTTATCAAACCTCGGCAAGTTTGGTAACATCGAGAGATTTATATATTTTATTTATATGTGTGATACAAGCACTGATTCTCAGAGAATACAATATTCTACCATCTTCCAGTCTGAAAAATAGCCATTAACCATGAACCACTGCATTCTGTTATTGGTCAACTTTTTCTCTTAAATTAGCAGTGACCCTTCTATTCAATGAGCAATAATTTTAACCAGCCATTTATGTGGTATGTTCTTAAATGAGTTTGTAAAATCCACATGAGGTGTCCAAGGAAGTGCAGGCTAAGTGGATTAGCCATGGGAAATGCAGGGATAGGGTAGGGATTGGGTCTGGATGGCATGCACTTTGGAAGGTCAGTGTAGACTTGATGGGCCAAATGGCCTACCTCCACACTCCAAGGAACCTACAATTCTATATTATTATATTATTATTGTTTGAGAGTTTGGATTCTAAAATGGAAGACAATATACAGCTTTAAGTTGGAATTATATGAGAAGATACAGTTATCAGTTTAATTTTAGATTTGTTTGATGAATGGTACCAGGTGTGTCGAAATTTGCTTTGATATGTGCATTTAAATGAGGATGTGCTTTGAAGTGAACAGTTCAATTATAAAACACAAAGTTAGAATAGAGAGCAAAAAGAACTACTGTTGACAGAGGTTCAATACCACAGAAGGTCAAGACAATCCAGGAGAAATCAGGCAGTGTGCATGTTTCTTCGGGAATAAGAGGACCCCAACAGCCGAAGTGCTGTTACTAACAATCTGTAAGCAGCCTGGGCTGAAAAAAAGGTCCTGGGTAGTTTTGAAATCAGTAAAAGGAAAGCCCCAGAAATAGAAGGTGAGATGTCAGAGAGGAAGACACATCCTGCAAGGCTAGTGAAAACATGATTTTAAGGAACACATGCTAAGCTACCAGTGAACTGATTTTGCAATTGTTTCAGGGTGTCAGGAAGACATGTTAACTAAAGACTAAATACACACAGAAAAGACGTTTGCAGAGAAGGAAATAGGCTGCAGCCATTCCAGCTGCAAAGGGGCATTGGAAATGGTGACAGGGATCACTCTTCACTGAGGTTTGAGTGTAATGTGGTTATGAGGATAATAGGATTGAATCTCTCTTTCCGATTTTTGTAACAAGATAATTTCAAATAGTTTTTATATAGTGTAGCATTGTTTATATTTTCTTTTTGCATGTAATAGATTTTTATTTTCACTTGTTAAAAGCACATCGGCAGCCACTTGTGAATATGTTCAGTGACTAACCTCTACAGTAAACCAAAGGAAAACTAAAATATCGTCTATCAAGCTAGGTCTCTCACGGGATCGGACTTGAATTTGGTTCTCCTACTCCTATTCTTGTTGGAATGTACCTGATGCATCTCCTCCTTAAAGATCATCAATCATATTGTTCCATTATAGTTTTTCCCATCAATTTCATTTTAGGCTTGCTCGATACTGAATCATATTATTTAAGTTTGTCCTTTGCCACTTTAGATGTTCAGCTTTCTCTTACTCCTTGCTTTCCTGTTGTCTCTTATCCAAATGCTCCCACCCAGACACATGGTCCACATGGCCCATCTCATTCCCTGGCATAAGATGCAACAATGCCTTCCTTCAAATGTACTCAGTACAAGGAAATTCCAAGAAACACAGTTCAGAAACTCTTCTCCATCCTTATGCATTAACATTATCCCAATCAATATCACCAGCATCATCACTCTTTGTTAAGCTTGGCCATATGCTTAACTTTTAAAGTTCTTCTTTGATACGAGAGCTTTTGGACAAGCTTCATAGGAAGGTCCAAGCTTCCTTAGGTTATACTGGAACCCAAAACAATGATAAAGCAAGAGATCCGCACATTATACTCAAGTACATGATGTAGTGATATTGAGGTACTATTTTAACTGTTGATAGGTAGCAGAACCTATTTCATAAAATTGCAAATAATTTATTATTTCATTAACCTTCTTCATGAATGTGAAACAGGTTACAACACAGTCCCCTGCAGCCTGTTTCCTTCCCTGCAAAAGTCTTTTCTGTGTGTATTCACTCAATGCTATTTTCTTTAGTTAACATGTCTTCCAGACACCCTGGTATGATTGCAAAATCATTGTGACATCATCATTGTTGGTAGAATCATTTTCACTTTATAGAAAGTGGAATTCAGTCATTACTAATGAGCTTATACTGACTGACCATAAGAAGATGCATGTAAGTGGCTTGGTCAACCTTTCCAACAGTTTACTTTCTCTCTTGTTAATAAGCATGCCTTCACAACTCATGTATCAACCAATGCAATGCAGGTTGCTCTTACAAATTAATGGGAATTTTGCACTAAATCTGTATCTTAAATATTGACTCCTGTCACACCATTGCACGGTAGCTGCATTGTGTAGTATTTACAAGATTCATTATGCCAACTTTCAAGATTGCTTCAGCAGTAACTCTCAAACCATGTGTCTTGACCATCTAGATAGACAAGGGCATCAGATCTATTGGAATACCACCACCTACATGTTTCCCTCTGAATCACACACCATCCTGACTTTGAAATTTATCGCTTTTTGATCATCCCTTGCAAGATCCTGGAATTCCCTATTGGATTATCTGTACCAGCAGTTCAAGGAGTGATTTATCAAGACTTTCTAAAGGGAAAATAGGAATGGAATAAATGCACGCCTCCATGAACAAAGAAAAGAAATAAGATTTTCACTCTGTGTTCCATAGATACATACATCTGTAAATTCTCCTAATGACAAGAAATGGATGAAAATATCAGAGGAGATCAAGAACATTTTCAAAACTGCTGTAACCGTACTGCAGCAGCGAGGGACAATGAATAGGGGCAAGGCCAGGAAGTATCTCTGCTCAGGTAAGAAATTTTGGTTTGCTTTTCATTGTCACTGTGAAACAATGTTTTTTAAAGATACAATGAAAACAGTTGTATTATGATTGAGGAACATGTTTTCCAGACTACAAAACTTAAATGAACAATATTGGTGAACATACCTAAAATATTTACATATTTACAAATTTACTGTCATTGAGTTGCCAAATATAAACTTGGTATAAACTTCATCAGCACTCTCCCACCTTCAAACTACAATTCTTCTCCCAGCAAGCATATATCCAAATAAATTGAAATCAAAGACCTCTTAAACTCCACAGCCCCCAAGACAATGTAGCATGATCTGAAATCCGTATTCCATCCTCTTAGTGTTTACTGAATGCTTTTAACCTATTCTGTTTCAAATCCCTCGGAATTGCTATGACTGCACGTTTTGCTAATGCCGCATTTCCAGCTAAGGGATCTACCTGCTGTTTTTATAGCTCCATCCCTTCAATTCTAATTCTAAACACACATGGGTAATCTTCTGAATTTACATTTGTTGTAAATGTTCTGGCAATTACTAGAGCCCAGCAATTTAATTTCCAATTTAATTTCCTTGCCTTCTAACTGTTAACTTCTTCAAGTAGTGTGATCAAATGTTTTTAAGTGCACCAAACATCATTTAGGTGTTTCAATTGTATCTATCCCATTTTCTATAGTTCTGCTGTAATTTCTAATAAAAAAAACTAAATTGCTTGAACCATGAACTAGATGTTCACAACAGCATATTAATTATCACCCTTTGTTTTTTTTGTAAATATTTGAGGAAGAGTTACCATTCTCTATCAGAAAGGTAAGCAAAAATAGCCTTGACTATTTTAGCAAAGCTGGTATATCCACATTAAGGGCTGAAAATAAAAATGTTGTGATTTTTCCACATCCCACCCTGATTTATTTTAATGTTTGCTTATCACACTGGCATGTACTGTGACCCCTCTAAGCCCACAGCAGGAAGGCAGACATTCAGGGATAGGGAAATTGACAACATGACAGTGGAAGCCTCTATCAGTGCATATCTAAGAATGGAAGCATCATCAGATAGAGTAAAAAAAACAATGTATTAACAAGAAGGCAACAGAGTAGCAGGGCTGCATGCAGGCTTTTGCCTGGGGCTCATCTGCTCCCATCTGCATTCACTTCTTTTTTATCTTTTCACTTATGCTCTTTTTCTTTCTTTTTCTTCTTTTCTCTTTACTTTGGCAAGTTAGTTGGTAATATCGGCACAGCAGCAAGAGCAGGCTGTGTTCGGAATCGGGGGGGGCTGCCTCCTCGTGGTCAGAGGTGGCGGATACGGCACCTTCTAGTGACCAAAGGTGGCAGCAGTAGACTCTTCAAGTTGGCGGCGCCAGCAAGGCAGCATTTCGGAGGAGAGTGGCTGGAATGGGAAGCTTGGCTTGGTGGTGGCCTGGCCTGCCCTAGACTGGCAGCAGAGCCAGGGACTGCCAGTTATGGGCAAGTTTGGGTTCAGCATGGGATTTTGCGGCAGCATCAGAAAGGTGTGTCAAACAGCAAAAAGATTGCGTCTAAAGAGTGGTGACTCCTACGATGGTGGGTCTGGCGCAGACAGTGGCAAGGCAGTGGAGCAGAGCGTGGTGGCACAGGTGGCACTATTGAGCCAACTCAAGGCTCATGACAGAGACAGGGGATTCTTAAATTAGATTCTTAAACTATTCAAACTGGCACCAGATTGTGGTGATAGTTGAAGCTTGTCACCGTGTTTTATTGTATTATTCATTGTAAAATGCAAGTGACAATCAATCATTCAAATTCAATAACAAAAAACAAAATCCCACTCACATTAGGTTAATTTAACTACATTAAACCTGTCAAGATTAAATTGACATTTTGAAGATGAGTTCATTATTCTGTTCATGCTAGTACATACACAGTTAACCCTTGACCACAATATAGCAATCACATTTCTCACACTTGTATACAACTATACTTTCCTTCCTTGTAATGTTTTGCTTTGTCATGGCTTCACGATATAGAAAATCTAACAAATTATGGTGCAACTTTATATTAGCAGAGGATGTTATGCTTGAGCCATGTGTGTACCTAATAGCTTTAAGACATTCTGCAAACTCCTAAAAGTGCCTATAGGCAACAAATTTAAATTATGTTAGTAAAGTACATCATTGACAAATATATTTACTTGGCGGAAGTGGGTGCTGCAGATGCTGGAGATCAGAGTGAAGATTATCATGGTGCTGGAAAAGCACAGCAGGTCATGCAGCAACCGAGAAGCAGGAAAATCGATGTTTCAGGCAGAAGCCCTTCATTAGAAATTAGGCTGGGAGCCCCAGGGGTGGAGAGGTAAATGGGAGGGGGGGGTGGGGGTGGGGCTAGGGGAGCTGGGATTGCGAGAGGTAGGTGAACGTGGAGGGGGAAGAAGGTGATAGGTCAGAGAGGAGGGTGGAACAGATAGTGGGAAGGAGGACGGACAGGTCATGGGGACAGTGCTGAGCTGGAGACTTGGGACTGAGGTGAGGTGGGGGGAGGGGAAATGAGGAA
>NC_057710.1:99159664-99188794 GCF_004010195.1 Chiloscyllium plagiosum | reverse complement strand
AGGGGGGGGGAGGCGTGGACCTGACCAGGTAGTCACGGAGGGAACGGTCTTTGCGGAAGGCGGAAAGGGGTGGGGAGGGAAATATATCCCTGGTGGTGGGGTCCATTTGGAGGTGGCGGAAATGTCAGTGGATGATATAATTTATGCAGAGGTTGGTAGGGTGGAAGGTGAGCACCAGGGGGGTTCTGTCCTTGTTGCGGATGGAGGGGTGGGGTCTGAGGGCAGAGGTGCGGGATGTGGATGAGTTCCGTTGGAGGGCATCTTCAACCACGTGGGAGGGGAAGCTGCTGTCTTTAAAGAAGGAGGCCATCTGGTGTGTTCTGTGATGGAACTGGCCCTCCTGGGAGCAGTTATGGTAGACGTGGAGGAATTGGGAATAAGGGATTGCATTTTTGCAGGAGATAGAGTAAAAATAGGTGTAAGCCAGGTAGCTGTGGGAGTCGGTGGGTTTGTAAAAAATGTCAGTGTTGGGTCAGTCATCGTTGATGGAGATGGGGAGGTCCAGGAAAGGGAGGGTGGTGTCAGAGATGGTCCAGGTGAATTTAAGGTCAGGGTGGAATGTGTTGGTGAAGTTGATGAATTGCTCAACCTCCTCACGGGAGCACGAGGAGGCGCCAATGCAGTCATCAATGTAGCGGAGGAAGAGGTGGGGAGTGGTGCTGGTGTAATTACGGAAGATCGACTGTTCCATGTAGCCGACAAAAAGACAGGCATAGCTGGGGCCCATGCGAATGCCCATGTCTACCCCTTCCTCTGGAGGAAGTGGGAGGATTCGAAGGAGAAATTGTTAAGGGTGAGGACCAGTTCAGCCAAACGAATGAGAGTGTCAGTGGAAGGGTACTGGTGGGGATGTCAGGAGAGGAAGAAACACGGCTTGGAGGCTCTGGTCATGGTGGATGGAGGTGTAGAGGAACTGGATGTCCTTGGTGAAGATGAGGCGTTGGAGGTTGAGGAAACGGAAGTCTTGGAGGTGGAGGGCGTGGGTGGTGTCCCAAATGTATGGGGGAGTTCCTGGACTAGGGGAAATAGGACAGTATCGAGGTAGGTGGAGATGATTTCGGTGGGGCAGGAGCAGGCTGAGACAGTGGGTCGGCCAGGGTGGTGAGGCTTGTGGATCTTGGGTAGGATGTGGAATTGGACGGTGCGGGGTTCCCAAACTATGAGGTTAGAAGCTGTGGGTGGGAAATTCCCTGAGGTGGTGAGGTTGTGGATGCTCTGAGAGATGATGGTTTGGTGATGGGGGGTGGGGTCATGGTCGAGGGGGCGGTAGAAGGGGTTGACGTCTGGTTTCAGCGGTGTAGAGGTCAGTGCGCCAAACTACCACTGCACCCTTTTTATCTGCTGGTTTGATGGTGAGGTTGGGGTTGGAGCGGAGGGAGTGGAGGACTGCGCGTTGTGAGGGTGAGAGGTTGGAGTGGGGGAGGAGGATAGACAGGTTGAGGCGGTCAGTGTGTCAGCAGCATTTGGAAATAAAGAGGTCGAGGGCGGGTAATAGGCCAACGCGGGGTGTCCAGATGGATGGAGTGTATTGGAGGCAGGCGAAGGGGTCCTCGGAAGGTGGGCGGGAGTCCTGATTTTAAAAGTAAGCTTGGAGGCGGAAGCGGCAGAAGAAGTGTTTGACATCATGGCGCGTATTGAAATCGTTGATGTGTGGATGGATGGGGATGAAGGTGAGGCCTTTGCTGAGGACTGATCGTTTGTCCTCAGTGAGCGGGAAGGTCTGGGGGGATGGTGAAAACTTGGCAGGGCTGGGAGCTGGGATCTGGTGTGGGTGTGGAGCTGGGAGTGGGGGCGGAGACTGTAACTGGAGAGGGAGTGGTGGTAGGGGGAATGGGGATGGAGATTTTGAGAAGTGGTGTTCCCCTCGGGATTCTGGGGGGCGGGGATGGTGACAGTGGGATCTGTGGGGTGGCTGGGGGTGCGTGTAGGCAGTGCGCAGGTGGGTGGCATCACTGGGGGCGGAAGTGGTAGTGACGATGGCAGTTGTGAGGGCAGAAGTCACGGTACGCGTGGTGTCACTGATGATGTATGGGCGGAAGTGACGAAACTCAAGGAGTGGGTACAATTATAGGGCGCGGAAATTGCTGGAGAAGTGGCAGTGAAGGGGGTGGAAGTCACGGAACACATGGCGTTGGTGATGTCAGAGCAGGGCGGAAGTGGCTGTGAAGGCAACAAGGTGGCGGGTGGTGGGCGGGGGCAGAAGTGTGTTTCCGGTTGGCCCTTGCATTAATTCCCAGCGGTGGTGAACCTAGTGCCGATCACGGCGGTGGTTGGTTGTCTGGCGGCTGCAGTGGCTGTTGTCTGGTTGGCAGTCGCGGAGGCGGCATGTATAGCCATGGCTGCAACCTACCGGTTGGTGAGGACAGAAATGACATCATCAATCGCCGTGGTGATGGTGGCTGGCACAGCCTCGTGGCCGATGGCGGCCGAGCAGTTCCTGAGGCCGGGGGAAGTTTCTGGAATGTTCGAAGAGCGCTAACTATTGAGGTGGGAATATAAAAGTTTGTTGTACTTACAGCTTTTGATGTTAGAAATGGTGTAGAAATATTGTTTGTTGAGAGTATGAATTCTTCTGGGGATATAATACAGTAGGGGTCCTTTGCAGTTCTGAGAGAATGTGGCCCTCAGTTGAGCCATAGCTGACTGTAGAGAGGTTAGGTGGCAGCGCATGGCTGTAAGTGTGGAGCAGAGGATCCGGGATGAGAACTGTTGCTGGAGGTTTTGGATTTATAATCTGCACTCGTTGTCCTGTTCAGATCCAAACTATGTTGGTCTGAATGTGTTTGGAGTCCTTGTGGGAACAATTGGTTCCGAAGGCAGGCATTGAGGAAGTAGATGTGGCTGTGGTAGCGAGTCTGTTTCAGGACATGGTTGAAGAGCTTCAGGGCAGAGGAGATGACCTGGGGTTGCACTGAGAGAGAGAGACTTACTGAGATTCTTGCAGAGAGAGGAGAACTTCTTCAAGGTAGACATCCTTGGAAGAGGATTCGCAGTAAGGTTAAAATCAACTAGGTGGAAGTGTGTAATGCAGATGTTGGAGATCACAGTCAAAATTAGAGTGGTGCTAGAAAAACACAGCAGGTCAGGCAGCATCTGAGAAGCAGGATAAATCAACGTTTTGGGCAAAAGCCCTTCATCAGGAATGAGGCTGGGAGCCTTGGGACTGGAGAGTTAAATGGGAGGGGAGTGGAGTTGGGGAGAAGGTAGCTAGAAGGGCAATAGGTAAATGGAGGTGGGGTAAAGGTGATAGGTCGGTGAGGAGGGATAAGGTCCTGCTATCCCATATTCCCAATTCCACTGCCTCCGCTGCATCTGCTCCCAGTAGGACCAGTTCCACCACAGAACACACCAGATGGTGTCCTTCTTTAGAGACCGCAATTTCCCCTCCCACATGGTTGAAGATGCCATCCAATGCATCTCATCCACATCCCACACCTCCGCCCTCAAACCCCACCCCTCCAACCACAAGAAGGACAGAACCCTCCTGGTCCTCACCTTTCCCCCCACCAACCTCCGCATTAACCGCATCATCTGCCAACATTTCCGCCACCGATAAATGGACCCCTCCAGCAGGAATATATTTCCCTCCCCACCCCTTTCCACTTTCTGTAAAGATTGTTCCCTGGTCAGGTCCACGCCCCTAACAACCCACCCTCCCCTCCTGGCACTTTCGCCTGCCACCGCAGGAATTGCAAAACTTGCGCCCACACCTCCCTCACCTCCATCCAAGGCCCCAGAGGAACCTTCCACATCCATCAAAGTTTCACCTGCACATCCACACGTCATTTATTGTATCCGTTGCTCCCGATGCAGTCTCCTCTACATTGGGGAGACCGGACGCCTTCTCACAGAGCGCTTCAGAGAACATCTCAGGGACACCCGCACCAATCAACCCCACTGTGCTGTGGCCAAACTCTGCCGAGGACATGGAGGTCCTGGGCCTTCTCCACCACTGCTCCCTCACCACCCGACGTCTGGAGGAAGAACGCCTCATCTTCTGCCTCGGGACCCTTCAAGCCCATGGCATCCATGTGGACTTCACCAGTTTCCTCATTTCCCCTTCCCCCACCTTACCCCAGTTCCAACCTTCCAGCTCAGCACTGTCCTTCTGACCTGTCCCATCTGTTAATCTTCCTTCCTACCTAATACTCCACCATGCTCTCCAACCTATCACCTTTATCCCCACCTCAATCCACCTATTGTACTTTAAGCTACCTTCTGCCCAGCTCCACCCCCTCCCATTTATCTCTCCACTCTTGAGGCTCCCAGCCTCATTTCTGATGAAGGGCCTTTGCCCAAAACGCCGATTGTTCCTGCTCCTCGGATGCTGCCTGACCTGCTGTGCTTTTCCAGCACCACTCTAATCTTGAAATATATTTACTTGTTATAACCGTTTACTCAAAAGATATTGATCTTGGCTTCTCTTTTCTTAAAGCAATCGAGGATGAGTTTGAATTTGCCCTGGGAAACCAAACACCAGCATTTCTAAGAAAGTGCGTGTGTTACATCAGGAAAATTGCTCATATTGATCGCCATGTGAAGAATCCAGCTATGAGCCGATACACAGATGTTATCGAGGTCAATGGGAAACGTATAAGAGACCCAGTTGCAAATGAAAAGCTTGAGAAGCTCAGGGATGAGTTTATTCCTATGATTGTTGCCTCATCCAACTTGAGAGTATACACATCGATTACTCACTGCAATATGAAACTTGGATATTCAGAGGATGTGGAGAATCACTACGTTGAAGGTCTTTGTAAACAATTCTACGATGATATGATTGACATTATCCAGTCTACAGTTCAACAAAACTTTGATATTGAAACAGATGCACTTTATGATGAGGTTCTGCAGCACTTGTCCCTTTGTAAAATGTACTCCTCTCTCTATCAGTACCAATGTGAGGCTCTGAACCTCATACACAAGTATATACTGCCTTGTAAAGCAGGACATATGAGTCCACTTGTTGTCTACGGTGGACCATGCACAGGCAAAACACTCCTACTGGCAAAAGTGGCTGAACAGGTAAAAGTGGTTTATCAAAGTATTTTAATATTTGATGGTTTTATTGAATCAGTCAAAATCTATTTACATTTACAAAATTAGTCTGTGTTGGCTTGAGAGAAAACAAACAGTGAAATAGTCTGGAGAGTCAACATAATAGGTTCCACGTTCACATATCACTTTTAAATCAGCTCAGACTAGTGGATAGTGTGAATCTTTTCACTCATTGGGAAGAGGAGTGTTGGGTCTAGAGTGAGGGAAGAGTGAGTGGTTGGTGCGGAGCCTGGCTGGGGGGATCAGGACTCAGGAGAGAGCGCGGTGATTGTTGGGTCAAGGTCAGGGAATGGAGTGGTTTGAGAGAGGAGTGCTTGGGGGTTGTACACTTCTGATTCGTGATCAGAAATTTGCTGATATTCAGGTGGTTCAAGTCACCCCCAGCTGCCGGGTTCTGATACTGGACTTAGGGAATGTGAAATGGAGAAGGCAGTAGACACGTGTTTCAGGGCAAAAGAATCTCTGTGTTTATGAAGTACAAAAGCTAAGTATAACACCATAAATAAAGGCAAATGTAGTAGATGGTGAAATTGATATAATCAGTTACAATGAGGGCAATAATTAAAGACACTATTAAATCAGAGACAGAATAAACACTATTAGAAACTAAACAGCAGTTTTAGTCGCAAACTTCAATCAGGCTTAGGGTTCCTTGCACTGTCACCACCCGACTTCCCCTCCCTGCTAGTTAGGTCAGTCTTTTGGGCTCTTCAGAGTTTCAGCTCACCACTGAGGAAAACAGTCTTAAAGTACAGCTAGCTATTGAGGTTCTTGTTGTTGGTTCTCCTGGTTTGGAACAGGCCTGTGTGTGGAAGCTCCTGTTTGAATCTTGTTTGGTTAGCTTCCCCCCCCCTCTCCCAATTTCTTCCGATGATGCCCTTGGTTGGCTTCCTGATTCAGCTTCTCTGTTTGGCCTCTGCAGTTCTTGGTTCCGAAGCTGCTTGTTGGGGCTGGGAGCCTGTGGGGAAGTTGCTTGTTGGGGCTGGGAGCCTGTGGGGAAGCTGCTTGTTGGGGCTGGGAGCCTGGGGGGAAGCTTTTTCTGCAGAAGCTTGTTGATGAAAAAAAAGACTCTCTCCCAGGTAAGATCAGGGCTCGCTGTTATATAGACTGTGTGCCCCATTATCTTCTGTCAAATCTGGGTTGCCATTGTGTTCATTGTGTTTTTGGTATTCTCTTTGTGGTCACTCGAGCTTCCTGATCGTCAAGGGTGAGTGTGAATGTATTTTGATTGAAGTTGAATGCCCAGTATCTCTGAGGTTCCAAACTGTCTGTGTTGGGTAGCCCAAGGGGTTAAAGTTAGTTTCTGGTCAGAGTGTTAGGTTTTAGTTCATTGTTCTCTTAGAGTGGAGGCATAAATTGGAACAATAGTCCCAGATGAAAATCATTCTGGCTCTGTTTGTATTTTTTGCAGTCTGAGCTCAAGATTTTGTCCAGTATTTCAGATATGAGAAAAGTCCAGATTTTTAGTCCAATATTTTAGAGGATGGGAAATTTTCCACTCAGTCCTACAGGATGTATGAAATAAGTACTTGGGGATGTGTGAGGTAAGAACGGGATCAATTGGATTGTTACGCAAGAGTTAGACCATGTCCTAAGTAATTATTTAATTAATTTAATCTAAACCCTCCAAAATATTTGATGGAATCTTTGGATATTTGTAGAAGAGTCCATGTGGAGAGGATTTGCCCAGTAGAAAGTTCAATGTGCAGAGGCAGTCCGTCAAAATCTGCGACAATGGGAATTCTGCAGCATCCCCATGCACATTTCCCAACCACACTGGAATAACAACTATCTGACCATTGGAAAATCTGCACCATGATTTTCTTTAAATTCTATAGGTTTTAGTCATGTTCATCCCAGTTAAAGTGATAACATTTCATGTCACTGACCATTCATTTATTAGAGCTGGAAACATTTGCAAATGCAACAAATGCTAAAGAAATATCAAGGCAAGAAAAGAGCCAGATGGCATATGGTGCCAGGCTACTGGATGATGGGAAAAGGAAGTAGGGTGCCAGGGTGAAAAGGACAAAGGAGCTATGTAAGTGATCTGACAAATATGTAGGCTTGGGGAATTGTAATTTATCTTTTGATTAGGCATTTTGCACCTGTCTGGATTTAATATTGATGTCAGTAATTTCAAGCCATAATTTTTTTTTATTTTTGGCTTGATGGCACTTGTTGATAATTTTCTGTTTGTCCTGTTTACACATAATCTAGACCAAGTCTTTTCATTCTTTACTTTGTTACAATCAACTGATGTGGTGCTCTTTAAATTGAGCCTGCTACTCTAAGAATCATATCAAATGTGAATTTTCTTTAAGTATGCATAGTAGCCCAGTTTACCTG
Organism: Chiloscyllium plagiosum; assembly: GCF_004010195.1. Lineage (NCBI taxonomy): Eukaryota > Metazoa > Chordata > Chondrichthyes > Orectolobiformes > Hemiscylliidae > Chiloscyllium > Chiloscyllium plagiosum. The sequence goes on along the minus strand of NC_057710.1, from coordinate 99,181,387 downwards.
ACTGTCAAACCAAAGTTGTTAGAAAGCACAGATTAGGTTTCTGTACAAAATAAAAATTACTATTTATTGTAAGTGTTATGAAATTGTGAGTGAATTATACCTGTGAGAGAGTAAAAGCTAGCAGTGACAGCACCAAGTGTTCTCAACAAGACACAATGTAATATGTGCTCCAGCTACAGGGTACCTAGTTGCCTGGAAACAACAAAACAGTTTCAAATTCAGCTAATCAGTTTAAATTATACCCCGATAAAATACTAAATTCCAATCAAGTTTGAATTGAGTATATGGACAATCTTAAAAACCAATGACACAATCTGATGCTTTGGGGTATAAGACTGGGAAAAATTGAACAGTTGGGAGGAGAACTACCACCAGACCAACAGCTGTAGACTGCTCGTCAGAACTTTCTGAGAGGTACCAATCTAGAGAAGGAGTTTGCATAGAGTAAAACATCAACACCAACCTGGAGAGCAAATCTACCGATGAAGATAACAAGAAGATTCGGCCACTGACTGGTTTTAAAATTTGAATTTTCCTGTAAATCTTAATTGGGAGTTTATCGGACTAGTATTATAGAAGGGAAGGTAACAGATAGGTTAGAGGAAGGAGGTGTAATTAGTTATGAGTTAATTATTCTCTGTTATACTTTAAGAAATGAAGTTGTTAATTTTTACTTTAAATAGTTCTTGGCCTCTCAAATTTTCACAGATTACTGCAAAGGATAAATCTTGTCTGTGTTGCTAGTTTAAATTAAGCAGGAGGGTTTACCCTATGTTGTAACATAAGTAATTAGACTCTAGGTAAACAAATAAAAACTATTGGCATAAAGCACTACTAATTAAAACGCTAATCATCCCATAAGCTCCCCCTTACATGCTCACACAAACAAACACGAAAAATAGGTTATTGACAGGTAGAAAAAAATGGGAGGTTAGTTCAGTGGTCTTTATTTCCCAATTCTAATGTTGAGATGATCCTAGTTCGACTAGTCAGGCCCTGAGTGTTCACTTGTCTTTCTCTGGAAGCCTCCTGTGGTTCACTTGGAAAATGTCTCTGATTTATCAATTCAGAAGTCACAGTCCACAGCAGAAAAGGTAACTGGTTTTCTTCAAATTAAACCAAGATTTCTTTTACAGCAGAGACCAGACTCTTCTGGAGAAAACAACAGCACATCCTTCTGTGTCTTTCTCTCTCTGCATGTTTGTGTCTCTGTAACTTGTTTCCACTTCCACACTGCTCAGTTAGCTGAGAACTAATCAGCTTCACTTGGAAACTATGGCTGCTTATTGTCTGTATGTTGAAGGAACCCACAGCCACAAAAAAAGAGTTTACAATAGGTATAAGATTCCTTGCTATGAAATTATGAACCCTGTTTTTAAAAATAATGCTTTTTCATTCCAGTCCACTGCTTCTAAAGTCACAAAAATAAAAAGACATAATCCTTACAACTTACCCTTTTTAACCTCTCCATTTGCCATATATCATTATCAACATTTGGCCATTTAATCTGTCTTGTCCTCCAGCCTATTACAGACCCTCCCTTTACTCTTTCTTGTCACCTTTCTTCTTTCTCTGTCTCAGTAGTTGATTAAAATCTGCTATGTCTCTAACCATTTCCAGTTCTGGGAAAAGGTCATTGACCTAACATATTAACTTTTGTTTCTCTCTGCCAATGCTGTTAGGCCTGCTGAATTTTTTCAATATTTTCCACTTTAAGTTATCCTTTTGTTTTAGTAACCATAGACACAAATTGTTTTGCCCACAGCATTTATTGTTTAGCTGTCAACAATCATGAGGTATTCTTAAGATTTGATTATATATCAGAGAGATAGGTTAGCACAGCTGCATGTAGTCCGATCCTTATACTGTTTACAGGTGTACTTGAGGATAAGTGGTGTCACAGTATACAATATTATACAAAGCAGCTGAAGAAAGCTATAACAATGTCTCAGACATTTCAGCTGGTGACTGCTGACATTCCAAAGGCCAATAGGTTTGCTGATGTCCCAGGATCTAGGCTCAGTCAGTGATGATTTACTCTCTTATTGATTTTGGTTACAAAATAATACAATTTACAAGGCAGGTGTCACTAACTGCTAAGTTACTTCATTACACTACTCTACAAATCCATATTCAAAAGCGGATATCCATTGCCAGTATCCCAATTATTTTATTTAAAATTCGAAGAAAGATATTTGGCAGCATGTTGTGGATTGTTTTGCTTTCTAAATGTGAAAGTTTCTAAGGAGATTGGATGCAATAGTATAGGATGCTGTAATATTTTTCAGCCAGCTATTAATTTTACTCGATACCTTAATTTTCTTGTTACAACCAAATAAAGGGTACTCTTAACCAACTCGCTTTAGGATTCAAATAATCTTATGTTTCAGCTTTTTTTCCCCTTGATCTCAGAATAGGAATGTAGGAGTGCAAAAATAGACTATTTAGCTACTTGACACAGTTCCACCATTTAATCAGGTCATTTCTGTTCAATAATTTAATTTCATACATTCACTTTTTCCTGAATCTCTTCGTATCTTCGTTCAACAACTTTTAATCATTCTTCCTTAAAATTAACAATGGAATGTGCATTCATTTCCCTGCCTCACACCCTTCTCTTATTTACTGCTACTCCTTAAGCCCTTCTACTTCTTTGTCATTCTTAAAGGAACTTCATAAAACCTTTTGTTCGTCGGCTGTAATAATTCTGTGTGCAGCTTTGTGTCACACTGCATGAGCTCCATCACAGTAAGATCCTTTCCATTAGATTTTCATCCATGTTTTGTGTCCAGGTGATCATTATTCCACAGGTAAGAACAGAAGATATTGTAATTGTTAGATTATATTTTCAACAACTAATAAAAGATTATTCATGGATGCAGCTGTGTGATTTTTTTTGTTAATATAGTACTGTTCTTCACAAGCAGTTTTGATAAGGCTTTTATTTTGGAAATTAAGGTAAGCCAGAAAGCCATGTGCTTGCGAACAAGTGATGTACTCATTGCCAAACACTGGTTAATGACTACTGTCAAACCTTATACAGCATTGCTCAAGTGGACATACTTTTATGACAGTGTTGGGAAAAGCATTCTAAGTGAATGAGAGAATCACTAATCAGAACTCTGCGTTACAAATAATAATTTTAATGTCAGAGACTTTTCTTTTGGTTTTAAAAACATAAGTGTAAAACAAAGTACAAAATTTCAGAATATCTTTCAAAGAGTCATTTAAAATTTGATTGTGGTACATCCCAGAGAGAGTGTATTTAAAGATGAGGTAATCAAGAGATGATAACCTCTGCTTGGTGTCTTGGCACTAATCAGAATGGAATAATAATCCATAATTTAAAAAATGATGATAACTGTTATTTGGTTTGTGATTAACACTGATGGAGTTTTTATCTGTATCCAGCAGTTCAATCAAAATTAATGTATATACTCCAGGAGCAAATTTTCAATAATAAGAATAATCATTAAACCATTTTATGTGTCGCCAAATGTCTGTTAAAAACTTGTAATGTCATTTTATATTTCAGGCCCATTCTTGGCTTCAAGAGGAACTGGGCCCCAATTCAGAACCAGTTATAACAGTGAGATTTTTGGGAACAACAGAGTTAAGTACAGAGCTCAAACCACTGCTGCAAAGTCTCTGTGAACAATTAGCCATTAACTATCGATGCCTCATACACCATTATCCTCAAAAAGTACAAGACCTGAGGGAATTATTCGTCAACCTTCTGAACGAGTCTTCATTTCATCGACCACTGGTATTAATTTTTGATGCTCTGGAGCAGCTTTCAGATGGTGAGGAGGCACGCAAATTATGGTGGCTCCCCATTCACCTTCCTCGTTCAGTACGTGTGATATTATCAACTCTGCCAAACAAGCATGGCATTCTGCAAAAACTGAGGTGCTTGATACAGGACAATGATAATTACATTGAACTGCCTCAACGTGACAGGAAGATCTGCAGCCAAATTCTTAAACATCAGCTTTTACAAGTGAAAAGAAAGGTCACTTCAGGTCAGCAGATCTATGTCAATGAAGCACTCTCAAAATGTACTCTGCCTATGTTTGTTAATCTGATTTACCACGAGGTCAAGCAATGGAGATCACACAAGGATGTTGATGACACTTCCCTTTGTGTGACAGTGCATGAAAGTATTGAGCACCTTTTCTGGTCCCTCGAAAATAAGTGTGGCCCTAGGCTGGTCTCAAGAGCACTTGGCTTCATCACAATGTCCAAAACTGGACTGAGTGAAATGGAGCTGGAAGATGTCCTTTCACTTGATAATTATGTTGTAAGTGAAATCACAGCAAACACTAAACTTCAGAATCCACTGCGGTTACCGTGTTACTTCATCTCAAGATTGAAAGAGGAGCTACGTGGTTACTTAATGGAGAGGCAGGTGAGAAGTGTCACACTCCTAGTGTGGGCAAATCGCCACCTTCACCTGATTGCTCAGAAACTGTACCTGCAGAATCAGGAAGAAATACATGAAATGCACAGCATCATGGCAGATTACTTTTTAGGAGTGTGGGCTGGTGGGAGACCAAGGTCTTTTCATCCTGAGCAAAGTCACAGCCAATCTCTGGACATTAACAATAAAAGCATTAATGATGAAAAACAAATTGGTGAAAAGACTTTTGACAGGCAAGCCCCTGAGCAGCCGTGGGTCTTCCAGTGTAACTCATTAGAGCCCGACATCTTTTTTGTGAATCATAGGAAAAGTACTGAGCTACTGCATCATCTGACTAGAAGTGGGAGGACAGATGATCTGATGTACAGTGTCATTATGAATTTCAGTTGGCTGTACACCATGATCAAAATTGGTCACCTTGACAAAGTCCTTTCTGACATAGACCTTGCTTACAATTATTCACAGGAGAAAGAACTGAAATTTCTGGGAAGGACACTGCGAGGTATCAAATTGAAAGTTTCAAGGAACCCAGGCTCTCTGTCTGCTGAGCTGCAACAAAGGCTTCTACCTGTTGTTAGCTCTTTACCAAAGCTTAGACATCTTCTTTTAGAGTGCGACAAGGACGGCCCAAAGTATTGCTCAATAGTGCCTTTGCATTCCTCACTGGATGTGACATATAGCCCTGAAAGACTCCCACTAACAACCAGCTACATCCATGTGATTGAGGTGCTGCCTACATTGAGCCCCAGTGTGATCATTGCTGCACTGGAAAATGGTTCAATTACCACCTGGGATGTGGAATCACAACAAATTCAGCGCCAGATTACAACTGCAAACTCAGCCGTGTTAGGGATGAAACTTACTCATGATGAAAAGTATCTTGTTGTATCAACAACAAAAAACACATTGTTGATATATGACAATCATAACTCATGTCTATTATCAGAGGTGGAAGTCAAGGGCTCCAAGCACTGTATTGCAGGCGGGGGTAACTGTTTTATTCGTGGCTTCACATTATCAATTAACCATGCCCTCGCATGGTTGCAAGGGAGTAAAGACGTGCATGTAATTGATTTAATATATGGCTGGCCACTCTACCAATTCCATTGCTGGTATGAAGTGACTTGTGTCCAAAGTTCTCCAGATGGAGTTTATGCATTCTGTGGGCAATACCTGAACACTACAACCATTTTCCTCTTGGGAAGTGGTGAGAAGCTCTCAACAGTGACGTCTGAGCTGTCTGGTGGGTATGTGAAATCTCTTCTCATCCTGGCTGCAGCTCAAGAAATGGTCATGATTGATAATGAAGGCAGTTTGTCCGTCTGGAATATTGATGAAATTACTAACCCTCAACTTATTGAGGACTTTGACTGTCAGGGAAAGGATAATGAAGTGGTGAGTTTAGAGCTGGCAGAAGACCAAAGTGCAATCCTCATTTGTAAGACATTCAGCATTGAAATGTTGGACACTAATGTCTGGAAAGTGGCTGAGAAGTTCAAAGCAAAACGAAATGAGCGCTTCATATCAGCTGTCCTCTCCAAAAATGGTGACTCAATTATTGCTTCCATGGAACATATGTCATCAATATTCGTGTGGCGGAGAGACACTGGACAGTGTATGGCAAGTTTGCAGGAAATCTCAGGGGCCATTGTAAAGTTGGTCAAGTCAAATCTACACAATTTGTTACTGTCTTTGACAACCAGTGGTGTCCTTTCTGTCTGGGATATAGACATAATAACAGCAATCTCGAACATTGACAAAACAGGCAAAGCAATTCAAAGTATTCTCCTGCCAGGCAGAGGTGAGCTAATCTACACATTGGATGGCTCTGAATTTGTTCATAAATGGAGCTTCAGTACTGGATACATTGAAGCTATGTTTAAACATGACGGTATTGTGGAAAACTGTGTTCTCACATACTCTGGAGAGTTGATGGTCACTTCCGATGACAAAGGCACCCAATACATCTGGAACACAGTTACTGGGGACAACATCTTTCGGATCAATGGGCAGCGGATCTCCCAACTACTGATTACACACAATGACCAGTTTGTAGTCTCACTCTGTAACCAAGGTGTCTCTCGAGTGTGGAGACTGTCCACTGGTCACAAAGTCTGCAATATTCTGGTTCCCATGCAGAATGCATTTATCACATATCCTAACACGTTTGTAATTGGTGTTTCAAAAAACAAGCTGCTGGCTGTAAGCTTGTGGACAGGAAGTGTAACAAAAAAGTTCTGCTGTGATGATGGTACAACCATTGTAAATGTCAAGCTCATCCCTGATTCTCCAGACTATGTGGTTTTTATTACTTCTACTGAAACACTGTTTGTTTGGAGTGTGACGGAGGAAGCCGTGTGCAGACGTGTGCAGCTCCCTAATAATTTCCTGAAAAACCTCGAAGATTTTCAGATATCTCCCAATGGGAAACTGGGAATTTTGTCCCGAGGTGATGACAACATTAACATTATGGATCTGAACAACGGAAAACTGCGCCTTGTCCCAGCCACTGGAATCATCTGGCGTCAGAAATTATCACGTGATGGTCGTTACCTGGTATACATTTGTTTCAGAAACAACAGTGAAGAAAATGATAATGGGGCTGTGTCTAGTTTAATAGTTGTCAGATTGGCCGATGGTAAAAATATTGGAGCATGCTCACTTTACAAGACGCCTGCTTTTCTGAGTCTGTCACAGCGACACCTTAACATTATTGTGGGTTTTGATGATGGCAGCATCGGGACCTACACTGTGGTCGATCGGGTTGATGCTGCCTTAAAAATTAAAATTGCCACTTCAAACAGCCGTCAAATTTTTAATAGCACGTCTCAGCAAATCAGGCCTAAGCGTGCAAACTTTATGTGCAAATATACAGCTGACTGCGTATGGAGAGAGTCTTCTGAAGTCTTTGCCAGGGATAGTCCAATTACAGTCTCTGATTCAAGTGATACACTGGAGACAGCGCCTACCAAAAAACAACCTTACTACTCTGACAAAACAGGTTCGACATTACAGATAGACTATAAATGTCAAAATTTTCCAGCAGAAAGCTAAGCCATGGATTTTTTGTGTGTGCAAGAAGAGTCCCTTATACAGAAAAAATATTTTTTAATGTTGAGTGCCATTTTGAAAGTCACTCAAAGGTATTTCTTTTATGCTTCTTGAGTATTAAACAGTTTTGTCACTTTAAAATAGATCTTTGCTATTTCAAGGGGACTAATATCTCAGGGGGTAAAGTTATTTCTTCCATTGCACATGTTTATTTTAATTTAGTTTTGTGACTATTCCCAACTTTTGTTTGATTCCTGTAGCTGGTGTTCAGCATGCTCATTTATTTACATCTGCTTACTTATCATAATGTTTCACGTCTAAAGGAGTTTTCACTAAACAATGTTACTACCGGCTCAAGTATCCATGTAAATTTTGCCAAAATGACTTATTTTTAGGTGGGCTTTAAATGGACAGTACAATCTCATATTTTCCTGAATTCTTAGCAAGGAGAAGATGCCATGGGACATGGATAAAATAAATGAAAGAACATATTGATATCTGATCAGGTATTAATGAAAGTGATGACTTTACCTCTTGGATTTCATTCCTTTTTAACAAAGAAATGACACGTTTTTAACATACAAGCACAATCACCTGTCAAGTGCTGTGAATGATGTTATACTGTATGTAGAGAAATACAGTGCATTACATCAGTTTTCACAAACTAGGAGTGCCGTTATTTATCATTCCTGAAGTGCTTTCTGGATAAGGTACTACGATGTATAACTTGTACTGTCTACTGTTCCACAGAAGTTTGGTTCAAAAATAAAATAAGTATTTCATTAGCCAAACCGTGGAAAAGTTGAACGATCAGCCACAATTTAGTAATTCACAAATTCAGCCAGATTCTGACATGATTCCCCCATTTCTGGACCATTCAGGTCTATTACCTTTTAAAAGGGGCACTTTCTCATGTTTTCTCCAGTGACGCACATTAAGCTGCATCAAAGCTGTTGAGGTTTTTAACTTCTGAAGTATTAAGTAAAATGATGGTTATAAAATGCAAATCACTGCAGTTATAATCACATGGTCGCAGTCTATTGCAGACACTTCCCAAGCATCATTGTGTATCTCCAGTTAAGCTACAGAGCATCACTTGTGTTCCGAACTCTTTAGGGGACTAGATAATCTATCATAGGCTAGACCTTAAGGCTAGACAGACACTTCAATGAAAGCTATAGACTTTGTAAATGGGACTTTTCTACCCATATAATTGCATCTCTATCATCAAGTTTCTGTTTGTATCAAATAAAGACTGTTAGCAATTACTTGTCTTAATACATCTAAGAGATGCACTAACTCTAAGCCAGTTGCAGTGATATATGATTCTACCCTTCAGGTGGCATGCAGTGTACCTGGTAGTAAAAAAAAGACAGTGTTATTATTTATAATACTCTACCAGCCTAGCTGCATATGACTTCATATACTCAGTGGAGCATTGCTTTAATCAGTCAATCATTTAAGCTCATTACTTCCTCAAATAGGAAAGGATAGTCCTTTAAAAAAGATACTTGGAAAACAACTTACAATTTCTGGATCAGGGATCTTTCTGTCTATGTAAGAAAGAAAAATGTGAAGACTTTAAATTACACTAGCTGGATTTTTTATGCAGCTTAAATTTGATGAACTATTACGGAAACATATTTAGAAAAGTTTTCTATTGAAGCCAACACAAATTTAGAATAACAGTAGGATATTGTTGAGGAGAGTGTCTCCTCCACTGCACCATTCACAAGTGCAGTCGTATTATAGCATTGAACCGTGACACAGTAATAGCACCAACAACTCTACGTGGCTGATCCAACACTAGCAATCATCCAAGAAAAATACTGAAGATATTTCCTGATTATCCAAAGATTAACAGGAGGGGTTATAGGACATTACAGGATCACACTTACTGAGTTAGGTCTTGACCTTGTGCATTAGGAAAATCTGGACGAGAGTAAAGATCCCATTTTATATCTTGCACCACTTCTATTTCTGAAATTTGATTTCTATTGAAGTCAATGGAGAGATGTAAAATGGGTCTGTCTTGTGTTAATGCAGAAATTAAGGATCTACCACACCTTTCAGACGAGGTGGATGTTAACTCCAAGGCCACCGCACTCCACTGCTGATGTCACCTATGCAGGAGAGGTTTGATGGGGGGTGGTGTTACAGACATAGAGGAGATGGGGACTGAGAAGGCCAGTGACACTGGGGGGGATGTGCTAGTGGAAACTGGGGCCTTAGAGCTGTCAGTGGAATAGCTTTCTGCTATCACTGATGTGCTGGCCAGCAACCTTTCCAGCCACCATGCTGCCAAAGAAGTGCCCTTGACAGAATGGGAGGCCATGAGCAGTGTCTGGATGAAGAGCTGGCAATATGTAGGGGTGGGAGGGTGTTAGACACCACAGCAGTAACCCCAGTCCCCAAACAGGAATCGCCAGCTTCTGGAAGAGGCTCTCTCCAGGCTGCACATAATGAGCCAGGCAGCAACAGTGTGGAAGAGAGCTCCGGTTCAGGAGACCTCAATGCAAACACTGTCAAGGAGGGGAAGCACTGCTTTGCCAGCCCCAGCCTTCACCTCCCCAAGTCCTGGATCAGGACTACTTCTTCGCACCAACTTTCAGCCCAGCTGTGGTTTTCCATCACTTCAGAATGATGCGGAATGTCCCTTCACAAGTGCATCACCCAGAGACAGTGTTTGCAGCTCTCACAGCCCAGAGCTAAAGCTCAATGAAGCAGGCACAGAGAACTGAGCTGGGAGACACCCATCAAACTATCCCATATGCAGGGAAACTGCAAAGGGTCAAGGCAATGGCAGGAAACAGGGATCTCCTGTGGGACCATGTTTGGGTGAAGTCGATAGTGCAGTGCTGACTTGTGTATGTAGGTAATGTGGGTTTGCTGCCAGATCACATGACATTAGGAATCCTACACCCCTTGATGGCGGCAGGAGCTGGTGCCAGGAAACCTCATGTTGAAGGCAGGAAACTGTGGTTAGCATTGCTGCCTCACAGCACCAGAGACCCGGTTCAATTCCCGCCTCAGGCGACTGAGTGTGTGGAGTTTGCACATTCTCCCCGTGTCTGCGTGGGTTTCCTCCGGGTGCTCCAGTTTCCTCCCACAGTCCAAAAATGTGCAGGTTAGGTGAATTGGCCATGCTAAATTGCCCATAGTGTTAGTTGAAGGGGTAAATGTAGGGTGGGTTGCACTTCGGCGGTTCGGTGTGGACTTGTTGGGCTGAAGGGCCTGTTTCCACACTGTAAGTAATCTAATCAAACTCATAGATACACTCAATTCCCTACTTGCCTATAATTTGAATATGATTTAATCCTGTATCTGCAATTTAGTTGACCTCTGGTGCCTTCACTAACCTGCCTAGTGAAAACTAGTGACTTATATGTGGCTTCCTTCACTCACTGTGAGAGTCACTTGGGCTTGCAGGTGATTGACCTGCAGGCACAGGATTGAAGATGGAAGTTTTTTCACTGAGTACTTGCTGAGCTGACACTGAGAGCTGGAGCGTCAGGTACAAAATTCAGAACCTGAGCTAGTGAGTCCAAAATGTATGCAGCCCACTTAGGAGGTTGCCAGCAAGGAAGGGGAAAGGCGGTGAAAGCATGAGAATTATCCACTCTGTCCTATCTCTGTGAGCGCTGCACGGGATGGGCTAGCTGGACTGTAACATCTCGAAACTCAGTTGAATGTTAGCAAATGATCATGACCAATGACCAGAGGAATCATCTCCCTGGACAATGCAATGTCTTTTCGTGCAGGAGCAACAGATGCTGCAGATTTAAAATGCTGAGCTTTTTCAGAAAGCCTTGCAAATCGATTTCTAAATCTAACAAAGTGGTGGCCATCCTTTAAATTTATCACCAGTCCTTGCTCAGCCATCAGGAGATGCAGACTTCCCAAAGTCACATAAGCTGGCAACAAGCCCATGTTACCGACATTCATAAGTCAGCAAGTCACTAACAACTTCACCCAATCACTGACCCACAGCAGGTCCCTGACCCCCTCCGAACATGAATGCTATTGCATTCTCCAATGTCTGAGAGTAAGCCCAAGTTCACAGAGCCAGAATTGGGTTTACACGTGGACACCAGACGAAGATCTGACTGGGCTCAGCACTGACATGCTCCATGTTTGCAATCACCCATTCAGCATTTCACATGCATGAAGGTGACTTAGGTGAGGTACTGGAGGGTAGAAACCATCAGAAGAAACAAAAAATGTAATAGATGTATGTCATTGGGCATAAAAGCATTCCAATTATAAAAAATATTTACTCCATATCAAGAGAATGCATGGGTTTCTGTTCATTTATGTAGAGCACAGAAGAAAGAGAAAAACCAAAGGTGGGACTAAATTTATGGGAAATTGTTACATTATTGTCACATGCAGATTTGTCAGCCAAGTTGAAGGCCTGTTAGAAATCAGCTAAGAGAATGGCGGAAGGAAGGTCTGAGGTAGCTCTGACAGTCAGCTATGTCTAGCTGCAGGTTCTCCTCAGCCATGGCAAGTGCTTCTCTTTCCTAGAACAGGGAGGATGAGGCTGGCCAGCTGACTAAGTAAACCACAACAGATTACAGAGGAAGTCAACAGCCATTGGTTTATTCCTAGAATCTGGCTGCAGTACTATAAATGGGTGAATGACCATATTCATTCATGCAAGATGAGTCATCCACACTCCACTTCTCTCAGTGACCGGCACTCGGTAACATATATGGGTGAAGTTGGTGGAGAGGAAATGCCCACAAAGTTGGTCGTATTGGGAAGAGGCATCAGCAGATTCGGTCAAGGACATCGCTATATGTTGGTCAATATGCTCATCTGCTGGCACTGACTGCAGCAAGGCTGTATGCAGTAGGCAATCATATGATGGACATCTAGACTTCTATCAACTGAGGCACAGTGCTTGTCTTTGTAAGACAACAAACGTTGTTCCTCGTTATGACTGCAGAAGAAGACAAACCACAGAAGTAAAAGAAAAGGCCAAGATCAGAGGCGGTATCTCCTTCTCAGACATCCTAAGCCTATGGATGAGGCAGTACTGGAGTGGGCAGGGCAGCAAGTTGGGTGTTTGGCACTTCATTGTAGTTGGTGAGTGAGGAATTTAGATATAAGAGACTGAGTGGTTTAATGGATTGGCATTAGAGAGCCTCTAGCAGGTATGTGATATAGTGCTTGTGTGTCCAGCGCTAGACCCAAGAAGTTCCACACTAGGCGTAGACCAGAGGGTCTTTGGAGCATCCTAAGAATGGAGTTATATGTGAGGACTATGCAAAATGCCAGGTTCAGTAATTGGAATTCCCAAGCAATTTACAAATTGCCTGGGAAATAGATTATTTTCAATGGGCAATTGCCTTTTTCTTGGAACTTGTGAAAAATTCCATTAAAATCAGAGGATTTGGAAGGTTGCCACTCACTTCAGAAAAAGTTAGAAGGTTAAAAACCTGGTCTAACTCCTGGGTAACTATTAAGTTAACACCCTGACTCACCACTTACCCCTCTCAATTAAGACTCCCCTACCCCTGACACCCATCCAACTTCACAGGGCCCAACTCCTCGCACTGCCTACAACCCCACCAACACCACCAGGTTTGAGCTGACCCTGCTGGAACTGACAGCAACCCAATCTCTAGGGCTGTGGTTTCTGCACTAGTCATCTTCCCTGCTAGATTCCTGGACAGGATTGTGACAGCAGATTGGGCATCATGCAGGAGGAGGAGGGGTCCTCAGAGATTACATGATCACGTCATGACCCCTCACCTTCCACCCATACAGATCACTCTTACATCAATGGACATGCATTCACACATTCAGTTTCACAACCTGGTGAGCATATAGCAGACCCCCACAAACAGCTGACAGAGGCCTGAGTAGCCATCTCTTCCGTGGGGAGCACTTTTCTCCCATTATCCATCCCTGAGGCATGTGGGGGTTAGAAAACTGGGAACATCCTAGTTAAGTTGATGTTAAGTTTGCTCCCTGGAAACCATTCACATGTACTCGAAGGATCCATATGCCATGTTTGCAAACAGGTTGTACATTGATCAAGAAGAAGCTCTTCCTGTTGATGAAGATCACTGGCAGGTCTGTAGAATGCTGTTGAAAGCCTACATCAGAGGAAATCTACACATGACGCTGAGCTTCAGTGGCTCCCACAGCTTGACAGAATGAAGTGGTGCAAAATAATAGGCCCTTTTGAACAAACTATTGAGCACCACTTTGATGCTACAATGAGCCACCAACAGCGAGATACCACACATTTTGGAAGTGAACTGCTGGACAGAACCAGAAACATCAAAGATCAGCACCACAGTGACCTTAATTGTCTCTGGCATCAGAGGTCACCAGAGCATTGAGACTCAGTTTGCCCTCCATCATTACTCACAAATCAATGACAACCTCCCAGGAGAGGGACAGTCATCAACAACCTGGCTCTCCAATATTTGAAGGGAATTGAGCCTCTGAGGTTACACACTGACTAGAGTAACCACTTCTAAGCATAGGAGCTGCTCACATGCTCCTGTATCTGTACCCCAAGGCTGGGCTTTTCCAGTTTGCCCTAAGGTTGCTGCTGTCCCATTGGTCATAGTTGCACCTTCCTCCCTGCTGCTGCTTGGTCTTAAATCATGAGTTCCTACTCACTTGCGATCTGCTTATTGAAGTGATGGAGCTCCACTGCATTATATCCAAAATCTCCTGTCAAGTTGCTGTGAATTGGTTTAATACTTGCCCAGCGCATTGCAGTGTAAAGACATCCCACCATGTTAAATGGTGGTCAAACTCTGGCTCATACTTAGGACGTTCAAAAAGCATCCAACAATTTCTGTTCTTATGTATGTAGGAGCATTCTGGCAGGTTCAAACCATAGTCACGTTTTCAGGGAAACACAGCAATGTTCCTTCCTGTTTGGGACGTATTGCGTGCTCATGGCTTAGACACTGATGCACAGACCAACTCAGCTTGGGCACTGTCTACAATTTTGTTTTCATCCTTGTGTTCCACTGTTATATCTTCCAAAGTAAAGGAGATAAAGTACCTTGTGTATATTGTGCTAAATCCTTCACAGATGTGATGAAAAGCCTAGGGATCCATTACCACTGTGAACATAGTTCCAGTTATTTTTATTCTGTTGGATATTACTTTTCGATGAAAAGTTCCTGCATGTCTCTCAAAGGTTGCATTCAGATCTTGTTAATGAGCTGCCAGTTTTCGGTGCTGTTGCTCACCTCTGTTAGTGTGATCAGATAATGTTTACGTAACAGGATTAGAAAAGTGGGTTTTGTTCAGTTATAACTATGGAAGTTTATGGGTAAATGAATCATTTTTCACATGCCGCAGAAATTTCTCGAAAAAGAAATCCATTCTGCTTGTTTTATAAGACAAGGACTTGTTGTGATGTTTCACTTTAGAGTTGACACATGCAACACTCCATTAACTAAAATGGTTCATACTAATCAGACTAGTGGCACTTAGTCTTCTCCCAAAATGGCAATTTGTTCCATTCTATATGACTGTTTATCTGACTGCACTAGAACATTTTAAAAATTTATTTGTTGGATGTCAGTTTCACTGCTGAGGCAAACATTTGTTAGCCGATCCTATTTACCTTGAGATGGCAGCAGTGTGCCACCTTATTGAACCTCCCTCTAAAATCTCCTGATTGGGGTTGGGATGGAGGTGTGTGGTTAAGGAGGGAGTGGGGGATAGGTGCACCCATAGAACTCTTAGAAAATGAATTCCATAATTCTGACCCGGGAACAGTGATCTAGATCCACATCAGAATGGTGTGGAATTGAAATCAGAAAATAGTTTTTACTGACCCGTATGACAAAGCTGCTCTGAAAATGGGAATTAGGTCTGGCAATTATCCCAAAATCTACTGCAGTTTGAGAAATTCCTAAATATTATGACCACCCTCTTAGATTTCACATTCTAGAATCCTGGAGGACAAAAAAATGTAGTTTCTGGAGGTGCCTTATCCTTTGAGAAACTTTCACTTTTAGGAGCATATTTGTTCTGTTTCTTTCCAATTCACGTCTCTACCCTCAAAGTTTCTGTCTAGTTCTCCTGAAGTCACTGATTCAAGTAGGAACTTTGTCACCACTGAATTATGTCTATTCTTCAACGGCAACACCAGTAGTGTGTCTTAAGTGACCTTGCTGACTGCAAAGAAACATGACAATTGTGATTGACTGTGTACTCACTTATTGTTCATTCACAGCAGGTATCATTCAGGGAAGGATCAGCAACAGGAACACTGACAACTGTTTAGATGTGCCCAGTTATTATGGTGGCTCTAACACTAGACAGTACATTTCATCACTGTAAAAATTATGTGTCCTGGAGATATCCTTGGTTTGTAGACTTTAAGCTGCAAGCGAAGGATACTATTAATTCCAAATAAAAACATGACTTCTTAATGTGTTGCATCTTTTCTGCCAATATTGTGAAAGTGGTACCAGAGTACAAAAAAAATTAAATAAATAACAGGGTTAGAAACTATTCCTCCACCTAATTTCCACTAGTAGAATAACAAATATACACCCATAATACTGTGCAGTAAAGCAATGTTAGTATGTCTAAGAAATTAATGACATCTTTTAAGTTTAGAAGAGGTTAGCTTTTCCAACAATTTCACTTTATAAACAAAAAGACAATATGCTTAAAATGGTGAATTCCTAACCCAATCAATGGAAACCATGAGTTTTTTAACTGGAGCACAGAGGGTTGAGAGGCGGCCTGATGGTGGTTTGTGGAATGGTGTGAAGTTTGTGAAATGATGATAGGTATGGATAGAGCTAATGATAGATGTCTTTTCCCTAGGATGGCAGATTTCAAGACTAGGGGGCATATATTTTAAGGTGAGAGGAGACAGATTTTAAAAAAGTATGCAAAGTTTTTATACAGACGGTGGTTTGCTTGTGGAGTGGATTTCCTGAGGAAGTGGTGGATGTGGGTACAACTACGACATTAAAAGACATTTGGATAGATACATGAACAGGAAAGGTTTGGAGGGATATGGGCCAGGAGCAGGCAGGTGGGACTAGTTTAGTTTGGGATTATGTTTGGCATGGACTGGTTGGACCAAAGAGTTTGTTTCTGT
This sequence comes from Chiloscyllium plagiosum, assembly GCF_004010195.1. NCBI lineage: Eukaryota > Metazoa > Chordata > Chondrichthyes > Orectolobiformes > Hemiscylliidae > Chiloscyllium > Chiloscyllium plagiosum. The sequence continues at coordinate 99,164,813 of NC_057710.1, read as the reverse complement.
GCTGTATGACACCGTGAGCAACTTCAGCAATTGGGCGACTGACGGCACATTTTTCTGGTGCTCAGTGACCTACAAGTAACTGATGTCTTTTGGTACCAGGCCAATGTTGGGTTCAATATGCTTTACCATGGGATTCACCAATCCATTCTGTCACAGCCTCCCAATCTGGAAGGCCTTCCTTTCCACACTTTGCGTAACTTTTAACTTTTAAAAACTGGTCAGGTTTGCGTTTGGTCAGATGAGAAGGGTAAGATTTAAAACTGTTTCTTGACAAAGTCCACTCATAATGTATCCATTTCCAGTTTTAGCTGAGGCCAATAGGAAAGGATGGAGTTTGGAAGGAAGTGATGTGGGGTAGGTTTGACTCGCCTAATCCAAGCAGACAGATTGCACTTTAATCATTATGATATGATTGCAACTGATTATTATTGCTGTCAGACAGATCACCCCATATACAGGGAACCTCACAGCTTCTTCGAGGTCAGCGTTTGTTGGATTCAGGAGGGAACTGCTTTCCAATCTACCCGCTGGATCCAGGTACCGGTCTGAGAAATCTTTGAGAACAGACCCACCACCATTTCACCCCACAAGGCCATGATCCTTTCCTACCCTCACTCGCATCCTTGCCCTATTTCCAGTCTCCAATTCCCTTTCAGTGCAGCACTTCTGTCAGACCCCACCTTCTCATTTCCCTGACCTTCCTGCTATCCTACCTCCTGTGATCAGCAGCACAATAAATCAATACTGCTTTCCAAGTGACAATTCCTCCACCCCATCCATCAGGGTTGGCCTCCAGTTGACCTCTTTCATATACTGTTGACTTAAAGTGACACCTCATGGAGGGGAGAGTTCTTAATGCAGGTTCTCTAGATCTTTCTTAATGACCCATTTACCCACAGGTTGATGTGGGCCCAGGGACTCATGTGGTAAGATAATAGGGCCCCCATCTCTGGACTAGGAGGCCTAGGTTTAAATCCCACCCGCTCCAGATAGATGTAATATTAACAGAAACTGGTTGGTTCAAAATATCTAAAAGAGCCTTTGGGATATGCATGCTTCAAATGTTGCTGCAGTATATTTTTCTCCACCTTTCAATAACCCTGGATAATGTCAGTAGAAAGAAATATTAAATGTTGAGTAATTTCCATGCATGCAGCCAGCTGTTTACATTGGAGTTAACTTAGAAAACACTTCCTCAGACTATTAGCTTTGTAACCCATACAAAAGACATTTTTTATTAAACAACCCTCACACAACATGTTCTATATCAGAAGTATGATCTAAGAGGGACTGTTATAGCAAATTAAAATGAAAGCAAGTTGTCGCTAAGAAAAATCGAAGTAAAGTAGCTTAAGGGAATATTGGAGAGCACTTTGGTGTGCACTTTTTGAACGTGTCATTGTATCTGCAAAATATGTATCAATGAGACGGAACTTTGCACACACCCACATTTGGTTTCATAACTAGGCTTACAGTGTGGTTCCGACCAGGAAATTTGTGACCAGTTGAAAATTATGCCTGCAGTCTCACTCGGACCTCACTGAAATTAGCAAGGGGTGCTGTCTAGCATATTCTATTTCCATACAAATTTGCCCAAGTCTCCAAGAATTATTTTAACACAGAAGGTATGTTTTGGAAGGATCATCGGCCAATACTGACGGGACAAACTAGCCGGTGCCGGGTAATGTGACATCCAAGCGCTGTTTTTGTTTAAATGGACGTTGGTGACCGGAGAGATGCTGAGTATTGCTTAGTTAGCGCATGCCCAGTGTTTGCTCCACTGACCAGTTACTCTTTACATGCGATAACAGCTCAAAGGGAGCTTTCTGCTTCTTTTACCTGGTCTTTTCGGGCACATCTGCAAAGCCACCTCCATCAAATGGCAGCATCCATAACACAGACACAGATCAGCTGCAGTACAGTCTCCTGAAATATATCTTTTCTGAATGAAAATTCTTTGCTAGGAAAACCAACTTACAACCAAACCATTGCCTTATATCAAGGTAATACAAACAGATCAACTACAGAAATCTTCAGTGTACTCTTCATAGACTTCATGAATAGTTTTATAAATTGGTTTTGTTGTGTTATATTATTTATAAGTCAAAACTCTGAAAACCAAATTGATTTAAGGTTAACAAATGGTTTTGGAAATGTTTGCCTTTAGTGTATCAGCATAGTTAGTGAAATGTCAGATATTGAACTGCTTTTTTGATTGTGGCCCTAGACATACAGAATGTTTTTTTTAATGTAATGATTTGTACTGTTGAGAGTAATCACGCTGCTTTGCAGAGATTTATATTTTTCATAAATGTTCTATTTATTGACGGGTTTTGTTACGAAGTTGCTATTTATTAGAGAAAATAAAGTTGAAAATGTGATGAGCAATAAACTGAGTTGTGGATGCATTGTTTGTATTAATAAAATTGAGTATGGAACAGATCTGCTCTTGGGTTTTTGTATTTTATGTTGAAGCAAAACTTTCAAACAACTAGCATAAGCTCTAATTACAGCTTGGTCTTATCTAAATTGTTTTGATGTTTATTGTGTAAAATATGACTTGCCAGCATTTAAGCTGACAAATTCAGTCGTAATTATTCATCCCACCCCCACCCCACCCCCACCATTTCCAATGTAATAGATAAAAACTCTGCAATGGTCCTGCATAAAATCAATTTCTACTTCCCAATGGCCAGGGACCATTAACACCATAATGCCTCTAAATCAGCACTCCCTGGCAATCTCACTCCGAGCAACCAGAATGCCAGGTGGAGCAAGTAGAAGGGTTTACTTTGATGCACCAAGTACTTTTCACAGACCCGAGTTGCTTCAATACATTGAAAAGAAATGTTGCTACTTGATCTGGAGTACCTTGATGCTGACAGTGAATAACCAAAATTAATTCCACAGCATTAATACCCCTTCTTTTGATGAGCACTGTGTTCACAATAAAACTATTGAAGTGGGGGCAGAGGTAAAGCCATGGGTCCACTAAACTTCAGGATAAATAAACTTACAATTATAATTTGACTAAGGGCACAATAACCTTCAGCAACACAATACAAAGCAGCTATTGTGTTGACAGTAAACCTTTCCTCTGTTGTGATTAAGTATTTGGAATGTTCTTTTCCCAGACCAGGAGAATCCCATATAGATGTAATTACTTCAGCAGGGAACCTTAGAACTGGACAGGACCATGTGAGTCAGTACTAGTTTCCATCCTGTACCTGTCTGGCTGCTGATGGTGATCAAACTATTTCAGTTGAAGTTTAAAGGAAATCATAAAATGAAATAGATATTCACAGGTAGCAGATTAATAGCCAAGGTCTTTTCCCCAGGTTAGGGGAGTCCAAACCTAGAATTCATAGGTTTAAGCTGAGTGAAAAGAGGTAAAAGGGACCTGAGGGGCAACCTTTTTACACAGAGGGTGGTGCGTGTATGGAACAAGCTGCCAAAGGAAGAGGCAGGTACAATTACAGCACTTCAAAGACATTTGGACAGGTACATGGATAGGAAATGTTTCAATGGAAAAGGACCAAACACAAGCAAATGAGGCTAGTTCAGTTTAGGAAACTAGGTTAGCATGGACATGGTGGGTCGAAGGGCCTGTTTATAGAACATAGAAAAGTACAGCTTGGAACAGGCTCTTTGCCCACGATGTTGTGCCGAGGTATAATCCTAATGTAAAATATAATAACTTAACCTACGCACCCCTCAACTCACTGCTATCCATGTGCATGTCCAGCAGTCGCTTAAATGTCCCCAATGACTCTGCTTCAACCACCACAGCCGGCAACGCATTCCAAGCATTCACAACTCTCTGTGTAAAGAATCTACCTCTGACGTCTCCTTTATACCTTCCTCCTAATATCTTCAAACTATGACTCCTCGTACCAGTCAATCCTGCCCTGGGGAAAGGTCTCTGGCTCTATCTATTCCTGTCATTATTTTGTACACCTCTATCAGGTCTCCTCTCTTCATCCTTCTCTCCAGAGAGAAAAGTCTGAGCTTATTCAACCTTTCTTCATAAGGCAAACCCTCCAGTCCAGGCAGCATCCTGATAAACCTTCTTTGCACCCTCTCCAAAGCCTCTGTGTCTTTCCTATAGTAGGGCGAACAGAAATGGACACAATATTCCAAGTGTGGTGTCACCAGGGACTTGTAGAGCTGTAGCAAAACCTCACGGCTCTTAATCTCGATCCCCCTGTTAATGAAAGCCAAAACACCATATGCTTTCTGAACAACCCCTACCACTTAAGTGGCAACTTTGAGGGATCTATATATTTGCACACCCAGATCCCTCTGTTCCTCTACGCTACCAAGAATCCTGTCTTTAATCCTATATTCAGCATTCAAGTTTGACCTTCCAAAATGCATCACTTTGCATTTATCCAGGTTGAACTCCATCTGCCATTTCTTAGCCCAGAAATCTACATCCTGTCTATGTCACGCTGCAGCCTGCAGCAGACCCTCTATACTAATCGACGACACCTCCAAACTTTGTGTCATCTGCAAATTTACTAATCCACCCCTCAATATCCTCTTCCAAGTCATTTATAAAAACTACAAAGAGCAGAGGCCCAAGAACAGAGCCCTACGGGACCCCACTCAACACTGACCTCCAGGCAGAATACTTTCCATCTACAACCACTCTCTGCCTTCTGTCAGCCAGCCAATTCTGAATCCAGTAGCCAAATCTCCCTGTATCACATACTTCCTGACTTTATGAATGAGCCTACCATGGGGAACCCTATCAAATGCCTTGCTGAAGTCCATATACACCACGTCCACTGTTTGACCTTCGTCGACCTGTCTTGACACCTCCTCAAAGAACTCAATAAGATTTGTGAGGCATGACCTGCCCCTCACAAAGCTATGCTGACTGTCTAATCACAGGAGACAGTGAGGACTGCAGATGCTGGAGATCAGAGCTGAAAATGTGTTGCTGGAAAAGCGCAGCAGGTCAGGCAGCATCCAAGGAACAGGAGAATCGACGTTTCGGGCATAAGCCCTTCTTCAGGAATGAGGAAAGTGTGTCCAGCAGGCTAAGATAAAAAGTAGGGAGGAGGGACTTGGGGGAGCGGCGTTGGAAATGCGATAGGTGGAAGGAGGTCAAGGTGAGGGTGATAGGCTGGAGTGGGGTGGGGGC